>NC_059328.1:59426428-59731964 GCF_018350155.1 Leopardus geoffroyi
TAAAATCTGATTTTATAAGTATAAAATTTTTAATTTTTTTTTAACATTTATTTATTTTTGAGACAGAGAGAGACAGAGCATGAACGGGGGAGGGTCAGAGAGAGAGGGAGACACAGAATCTGAAACAGGCTCCAGGCTCTGAGCTGTCAGCACAGAGCCCGACGCGGGGCTCGAACCCACAGACAGTGAGATCGTGACCTGAGCCGAAGTCAGACGCTTAACCGACTGAGCCACCCAGGCGCCCCTTTTATAAGTATTTTTTAGCTCAACCTAATGCCCTTGTATGACTCCATCCACTAATATAATATTTTCTATTCCTTCCTTTTTATCTTATTTTCACCCTTACAATGAAGATAATCTAGGTTTAAATGTGTTTATAAAAACTATTGAAACATAGGGAGGACAAAATCCTTATTCACATTCAAGAATTTTTTTCTTTTTTTAAAATCTTTTTTAGTCTTTATTTTTGAGAGACAGAGAGGGAGAGGGAGGGAGACAGTGTGAGTGGGGGAGGGGCAGAGAGAGAGGGAGACACAGAATCTGAAGCAGGTTCCAGGCTCTGAGCTGTCAGCACAGAGCCTGACGCGGGGCCTAAACTCACGAACTGCAAGATCATGACCTGAGCTGAAGTCAGACAGTTAACCGACTGAGCCACCCAGGTGCCCACAATCAAGAATTTTTAAAGTATAACTTGAATTATAAAGTAAGGGATATTAAATGAAAATTAAAGTATGGGTAAAATTGATATATTATACCATAATTAAATAACTTAGTTGGCCAGTAAAAAATGAAGACAATCATGTATAAAAAGGTAAAAAAAAAATTGTGAAACTTTTTAAAAACAAATTTAAAAGGGTCTAACTTATTTTCAATATTAAAGTGTTTCATGAATATTCCTATTTCACATCTATTGAATGTTCATCTCTGGGATATATATCTATAGTCAGTGGTCTGAAAACATCATTGAAAGATAGCTTTCAACTTTGAATTTCTGATACGGATCACAGGCTGGGATAGGTCCTTCTAGCCTGCTGTCTCCTTAGACATTTCATCTTTCTGCTGCCAGGATACTTTATCTTCCAATTTACCCTGATAACTTCTCATCTTTCAGGTCTCTGAATAAGCAATATTTCCTCATAGAAACCTTTCCTGATTTAGTCACTACTCAATCTAATAGTTCCATGTTACATACTTTCAAAAATAAAACAAAAAATCCTGCACTAATATTATGTGGCAAATACATGCTTGCTACTGTTTACTTAATTATTAGGAACTCTTAAATTAATTCTGTTTTTGTTATACTATAAGTTCTGTGATATAAAAGGCTACATTTTATTCCATGTTTAATATGGGCTTTGTGACATTTGTTGACTATATCATTAATGAAAGATAACATGATAGAAAGTCCATGAAATATAACATTTCATTTTCTCTGCCTTCTCCAGCAGATTAATTTTCTTACTCCAATAATTATTAACCATGACACCAGCAATAAAAATAATAATATTTACCTGTTATTGATTCTTTATTATGTGTACAGTACCATGATAAATGCTTTTCATTATGAATTCCTCAGTTAACCTTAGATACGTGTATCAGGTAGAATCTGTTATATGGAATAAAACTCTATATGGTTAAAGACGTTAAATACTTGTTAATGGACCTAGTGACAGATATGAAATTCAGAATTCCAAAACCTACGTGCCTGATCTGTATCCCACTGAAATGCTGCATTAATTTTTTCATTTGTAAATGGTAATAATGAAAATGCTTAGTGTAAGAACTAAATCAGGGCATATGTGTGTTGTCCTTCCTCTTAGAACTATAAAGCACTATCTGGATGCTATTTTAATTTTTGAATTATTAGTTTTCCTTGTATTACTTTTCCGTAGCTGCCATAACAAAAGACCACAAATTTACTTGTTTAAAACCATATGAGTTTATTATTTTCTGTAGAGTAGAAGTCCGGCACAGGTCTATAGTAATTGGAATAAAGGATCTTCCAAAAACATTCATGTCCTCAGCATTTGGGTCTGTGACTCTACTAGGTTTCTTGCACAAAGGGACTTTGAAAATGTGTTAAGTACCTTGAGATAAAAGACTATTATGGATGGCTAAGTCTAATCACATGAGTCTTTAAGTGTAGCAGGTGGAAGGGTGGGTCAGTGAGATGTGACATGAGAGGACACTAGTGCTGACTTTGAAGATGGAGAAAGTGGAACATGAGCAAAGGAAACCTCCGTCCTCTGGAAACTGGAAATGGCTCTCAGCTGACAGCAAAAAATTGATTCTCTAGAGCTTAAAAAAAAAAAAGAACACATCCTGTCAATACTTTGCTTTTAATCCAGTGAGATCCAGATTTCTGAACCATAAAGGTATAAAAGAGAAGTGTTTTAAGCCACTAATTTTGTAGTGATTTGTTATAGCAACAATATAAAACTCAAATAGGGTCTCCTTGGACTAAAATCAAAGTGTCAGCAGTGCAGGATCCCTTTCTGGAGGCTCGTTTGCTCATTCAGGTTGTTGGGAGAATTAAGTTTCTTGCTCATGGTACTGAAATTCTCATTTCCTTGGTGGAGGGCTATTCCTAGCTTCAAGAGGCTCCCTCATTCCTTGGCTCATAGCCCCTTCCAAGCCAGCATATGGTGGGTCAAGTCTTCTTCCATTTTGAATGCCCACTGCTTCTTCTCCAGTTGCATCTCTCCAAACAGCTCTTCTGCCTTCCTCTTCTAGTTTTAAGGACTCATGTGATTAAACTGAGTCCATCTGCCCAATCCAAGATAATCTTCTCATCTCTAGTTCTTAACTTCAATCACATCTGCAAAGTCTCTTTACTATGTACGGTAATGTAGTCACGGGTTCCAGGGATTGGGACATGGACATCTTTGGGGGCCTTTATTCCGCCTACCACACTTCTTCATTAGACTCTGCAATTATTTTGCACATACAAATTGTGATTTGCCTATAATTTCCAAAGATAGCGGGAAAAGAAAATGTATGGTCAAATTGATAAAGTTGCTGAGCTCATTACTATCTCTGAAAAATATGAGTGAAGTTCAGAAAAATAAACTTAATTAAGACATTCTTTTAGAAGCAAATAATTTTCAGGAGAATGTACTGCAAATCTAACAGGGAATGTGATTCAGGGGTGTTGTTAGAGCACAAAAGTAGTGGGGTTTGAAGAAGCAATGAGAGGAGGGTGTATGGGCAGATAAATTATAGAAGCTGCCTACTGAAATGACTGCAACAGAGGTTTCAGAAGCAAACAAAACCCCAGTAAATAAAAACTCAGCATTTTGATTTGTTTTGTTGCATATTTACGCATATTTAGTACCAGACAGTACTAAAGGAAAGTTCTTAAGTCAGCTCACAATAGTTTCCTTCCTTCCTGCCTGGCTTCTCTCCTTCCATTCAAATGACATTATTTGTGCCAAGATCACTGACCAGTGGACAAACTGTTTCCATTTCAAAGAGCTTATCATTTATTATGGAAACAAAAGTATAAGCAGGCAATTTCAGTAAAGTAATAATAGTAAATATATTTGAAGTAAATATAGATGCTATGCTGTTATAATTGTGCTGTTAAAGCTTCAAGAAAAAATTGGAAAAATTTGGTCAGGTGAAAATAATTGTAGTGCTACAGGTAAAAATGTAACAAATTTGAATATTTTAATATTTTTTTTACATTTATTTATTTTTGAGAAACAGAGTGAGACAAAGCATGAGTGGGGGAGGGGGCAGAGAGAGAAGGAGACACAGAATCTGAAGCAGGCTCCAGGCTCTGAGCAAGCGTTCAGCACAGAGCCTGATGCGGGGCTAGAACCCACGAACTGTGAGATCATAACCTGAGCCGAAGTCGGACGCTCAATTGACTGAGCCACCCAGGTGTCCCACAAATTTGAATATTTTAAAATATTGTATTAAAAAATAACTCTGGAATTCTGCTTCCACGTACATTTAGGAACAAAAATCAGACCTACCTTCTTGCCATAAACCACTAGAGAAATGGGTAAAATACATAAAACATCTCTTTTCAGATATTAGACAATAGGTGGCACAAGACTGATCCCGGAAGCAAATAAGGTGAGCCCCAAATTGATCTCCATAACTTGTATACATAGGCAATTTTCAGACCCTAGACTTAAGAAAACTTTTTGAAAACCAGAGCCTAGTAATATTGAGTTGAGTGAAGAAAGACTGAAGTTCCAGCAGGCCACGGGGGCTGGATCTAGTGGTAAAGAGTTCTGAAGAGAAGTAACATATAGGGACCAAAAAACACAACCCAACACAACACAACAACAACAACAACAACAACAACAAAACACTAGAGAAATCAACATGTGCTTCCTTGTCTTTACTTCAGACTAGGCTGTACATGTGTCGGGAGAAATCTCAAAACATTTGAAAAAAATAACTGGAGATTTTGGAAGTTGTGGGAATAATAAAGAATGAAAATCAGTTAAATTAAAAATGGACAATTAATAGGGAGAATTAATGAAACCAAAAGCTACTCTTTCAAAAAAAATCATTGAAATGTATGAAACTTAGACTGATAAAGAATAAAAAGAAAGACAACACAAATTTCCAGTTTCAGAGATGAAAAAGAGAACATTGCTATTGTTATAAGAATGACTGAATGGCCACTAAGCAAATATTAAGAAAAACTACCTACCATTTAACTCAACAATTTCAATTAAATGGGCAAATTCCTTGAAAGGCACAGAAATTGAAACTGATTTAGAAGAAATAGAAAATCTGAATATTCAATATATATCCAATAATAAGAAATTGAATTTGTAATTTATAAAATTACCAACAAAGAAAACTAAAGGGTCATGTTTATTAAGACTGTAAGAAAGAGGGGCACCTGGTGGTTCAGTCAGTTGAACGTTGGAACTGTTGATTTTGGCTCAGGTCATGATCTCAAAGTTTTGACATGGAGCCCTGCATGGGGCTCCCTGCTGAGCATGGAGTCTCCTTCGGATTCTCTCTCTCTCTCTCTCTCTCTCTCTCTCTCTTCCCCCTCTCCCCCTCCCCACTTGCACTGTCTCTGTCTCGCTCAAAATAAATAAATAAACATTAAAAAAATTTTAAGAAAGAATACCATATATACAAATTCCTTCTGAAATGGAGGAGGAGGAAATCTCCCAATTCATTTTATGAGGCTAGCATTACCCTTAATATCTAAACTAAAGATGTCAAAAGAAAGAAAAAAAAAACCCTCATAAGCATAGACACAAAGATACTTTATCAAATATTGAGTAAACAAATCCAGTAATATTTAAAAATGATAAAACATCACAACCAAATATCGTTCATCCCAGGATTGAAAGGCTGGTTGTACAACTGAAAAAAATTAAACAATGTAATTCACCATATTAAGAACAACAACAAAAATATGAGTATCTCTAGATGTAGATAAATCATTGAAAAAATCAGTATTCATTTATGAAATAAAAAGTTTCTGGAAACTGAGAATTGAATGATACTTTCTCAGCCTAACAAAAACTTCTGTGAAAACCCTACGTCTGACCTCATATTTTATGATATAAGGGTAAATAGTTTCCCATCCAAAATGAGAGGCAAGGCAAGATTGTCCACTCTGATCCATATCTCACGTCTTTATAGAGAAAGTAACTCAACAATCACCATTGCCCTAAATGTGAATCACAAAACTATAAATATTCTAGAAAAAAACAAAGGAGAGAATCTTGGGCTAAGCGTACTTAGATATGATACTAATAACACAAGCCATATAAGAAGGTGTTGATAAACTGAATTTCATCAAAAGTAAACAATGTTTGCTGTGCAAAAAACACCATTAATTAATTGAAACCCACATAATGGGTGAAAACATTGTAAATTACATATTAGAGAACTTGTATCCAAAATATACAGGGACTCTCCAAACTCAGTAAAAACATACAATCTAATAAAGAAATGGACAAAAAATTTAAACAGATACATTATTGAATAAAAATACTTAGATAGTAAATAGGTATGTCAAAAGATAATGAACATTATTAGTCATTAAGAATGTTAGGAAAAGCGGAGCACCTGGGTGGCTCAGTCCGTTAAGCCTCAGACTTCAGCTCAGGACATGATCTCAGGGTCTGTGAGTTCAAGCCTACCTGTTGGGCTCTGTGCTGATAGCTCAGAGCCTAGAGCCTGCTTCAGATTCTGTGTCTCCCTCTCTCTCTGCCCCTCCCCCACTCAAACACTGTTTCTCTCTCTCTCTCATAAACAAATAAACATTTAAAAAATTAAAAAAAAAAAGAATGTTAGGAAAAAAATCAAAATGACATTTTGCTATATATGTATTAGAATGGCTTCAAACAAACACACACTGATTAGTGCTGACAGAAGCAGGGTACCTGGAGCTCTCCTATATTGCTGGTGGGATTATAAAATAATATAGTCCTTTTGGAAAACAGTTTACCAATTTTGCATAAAATTAAACGTGCATTTTACTATGTTACTTAGCAATCTCCATCCTAAAAAAATGCAAATTTATGTTTACACAAAAACTTGCATACAAATGTTTATATTAGTTTTACCAACAATTACTAAAAAGTGAAAACAACCCAAGTCACTTTAACCAGTGAATGAGTAAACAAACTGGGGAACATCCATATAGTGCAATACCATTTGCCAATCAAATTATTCATATATACATAACACGGATGGATCTCAAACACATTTTACCAAATGAAAGACACTAGGGTCAGATGGTGACATGTATGGTTTCATGTATAAGACATTCTAGAAACAACAAAGCTGTAAAGGCAAAGAACAGATCAGTTTTTGCCAGGGTTCGGAGAGGGGAGGGTGGTTGACTACAGGAGTTTGGAATTTCTTAGTCATGAAACTGCTCTGTATCTTGACTGTGGGTATGGATATATGAAGATGCATTTGTCAAAACCCATAGAATTTTTGTACTGCAAGAAGTGATTATTTTATGTAAATTTAAAGACAAAAGCATATTGATATTCTACTACACATCCACTAAAATGGTCCAATTAAAAAAGATTTGCAATCCCAAATATTTGTGAGCAGGTAGAGCATATAGCACAGCTCTCTCTTAGGAACTGACATCAAAATCCCTCTTTTCCAGTCCTTTGAGTCCTACAGAGAAGGAGAGAGTTCTACGAATATTCTAATTTGGTTCTTGGTTAATCACATTTTAGAAGTTCCATAGAGGTAATGTGAATTACACCTCATTTTGCTATCTGTTGCCTTAGGATTTCAGCTGAAGGTTCCATTTTAGCGTCTTATTCTATTAGCTTTGTGACCTAGGGCTTTCTGTGAATAATATACTCTCTACTCTAAGGTCTGGCCAGAGAATAGAACTTTGACTTCTTTGGTGTTTAATTATTATTACAAGTTCACATACAGAAAGTATTCATAAAAGATTACCTGAAGGAAATCCATTCATTTCTTTAGCTATTTAAAAATTTTCTTTTCAGAGTAAGTTGGTATATTAAAAAAACTGTACACTCTCACTACTTTATTTTGGTTCCTATTGAATTTCCTTTACAAGAACTTGCTTTGGTGTTACTGCACCCGTCCTCATTGACGGACATTATAAGAAAGGCCATAAGAAACTTCCTATTACATTTTTATCAGAAAAGTTACCGAGGCCCTGCTGCTATAATCAATGTATTGACTTTCTGAGTACCCATGAGAGAAAGTCTTTGTGCCTCTTAGTACCAGGAAAGGCTCTGCTTCTGACATCCTAATTTGCTTTGATATTATGATCCATGATCTTATAAACTGTTTCTCTTTTTTTCAAGAAAGCTAGGAAATTTCAAGCCAAGATAAAGGAAAATATACTTTTGATGTCTCTATGTCTAATGGTGTTTTGAGGATCATTACATAATATGTAGGCAGATCAGGATATCCAAAGCTATTTGGAAAATAGCTATATTACATATAATGGAACAGAACTGTGTTAAAATCAAATAGATTAGATGATTTCCTATGGGATATTACCATATCTTAACTTTGTGTACAAGCAGAAATGTTTGCCCAGCATTCAGAAAACAAAGAAGCGTGGTGTCTAATAGGAAGGCTATAATAATTAGAACACCACTTAGAGATCATCAAAGAGCACTAAAGTGACTAATCATGGTGATGCTTCTCAAAGTCATTTTGCATTTTGAGGAAGTAGACATATACCCATACCTATTGCAAAATGTGTTCATATGGATGGTCTTATAAAAAAAGAAGAAAGAAAAAAAAGATGTTTTATGACAATAATAGAGAGGGAAGTAATTAAGAATGTGGGCTTTGGAGTAGTAAATGCACTAGGTTTAGTGTGATCTGGGTCAACATTTTTAACCTTTCTCGGGGTCAGTTTTGTCATATGAACAAAGAAAACAATATCAGCTTCATAACACTATTATGAGCACTGAATGCAAAAATATGTATAAAGCCCTGTGCAAAATCCTAATAAAATTAAAATGAACATTTTTATTGATAAAATTAATGAAAATAAAACTGAAAATACGATGTATTGTTCAATGCCTATAGTGTTTGTATTGAAGAAGTAAAAATTATGTTGTCAAATCTCGTAACATAACTTGATTTTGTTAAACCAAACCCTACAGAGCCTGAAATGCACTTTAATAGTTTAAAGTAAAAGAAACAACTCATATGCCTATCCCTATCAGGAAGGGATCTTATTCATTCAGTAGAGCACTAACAAAGGCTTTCTAACTGCCATCACACCATTTGGATTAGGTGACTATTTTTCTGTCCTCTCTATATTTGGCAGTTTGAGATGCATTTTCCCTGGAAAATAGTGATTCAATCTGCAATGGCAAGTTTAGTCATTGTTTTTCATTTCTGCATTTAAACGGGTGGGGGGGGGCGGGGAAGTGAGATAACAAAATTTACATTATCCTGGGGAAGAATTACCCTTCTATCTCCTTTCCAGCCCCACCCTTAACACACATACTTTCTTCCAGAGGGGTAATTACAAAAAGGGAGTGCTTGCAAAAGGAACCGACTGCTGTTGTTTACAGGTTGTTTGTAGCTAGGCTCTGTTCTGACCAGCTTGAATCCATTACTTGCTATGTATTATTTACGTCTCTATGAACGGAGCCATATGTTACTGGCCTACACCATGTGAAACCTCTATTATGTTCCATTTGAAAGTATTGTAACTTACCTGAATGAACTCGTCAACATATGCTATAGTCTAATAAAACTGTCTTCTCCAAGTGACAATAGCTGCAGTTACAGAAGATTCAACTGGGTATCAGGAAATACTGCTTACGCTTCCACTGTGCCTGTAACTCACTGTATGGCTGTATATGTCCTTCAACATATTTGTTCCTTAGTTTTGCATCGTGCAAAATAGGAATTGTTTTGTTCCTAGTATTACTCTTATTGAGTCAACTCCAGTTATGGACACTGTTTTGTCATCTGAAACAGCCCAGTGCCTATGTAGATCTGTAGAGCTAATCCTAATTATGTGCCATCACTCTATTATATTTTAAAATACATCATCACTCATATATTTAATATACATATAAAACTTAAAAAATATACATTTTAATATTTTCATCAAGGACAAAGATTTAATCTACTACTACTTTCTAAAGCTGCACTTCATATCAAAGAGTACTTTGCTCCAGAAAAAAAAAAAAATCTTCAATAAATGCCTTTTGACTAACATTGTTGCATACTATGGGCTGAATCGTGTAACCCCAAAGAGTCATACATATGTTCTGCAGTGCTTCAGGATGTGATCACATTTGCAGATAGGGTCGTTAAAGCAGAAAGTAAGTTAAAGTGGGGGGGGGGGGGAGGGGCTTAATCCAATATGACTGGTATTTTATAAAATGAAGAAATTTGGATACAGGCACGCACAGAGGGAAGATGCTGTGAAGCCACCCGCGAGAAGATGGCCATCTACCAGCCAAGGAGAGAGGCTGGGAACAGACCCTTCTTCGAAGCCTCAGAACCTTCGGAAGGAACCACCTGTCAGCACCTTGACTGGGGACTGTGAGCCTCTAGACCTGTGAGAATATATATTTCTGTTGCTTGCGCCATATAGTCTGAGGTACTGTATTATGGTAGCCCTAGCAATCTAGTACAGATGGTATACGAAGACAGAAACGGCAGATCTTGTCTGTTCAGGGACACTAACTATATTTAAAATGCTTGAAATTTGACATATGGCCTCTTATTATTGGTTGACTTTTCATTCCAACTTTTACAAATTCTAAATGTCCATTTCTGTTATTTATACAGTACATAAGGTATCACAGGGTATATATAAGACCTGTCACTAAAAAAAAAAAAAAAAAAAATACATTCTATTATTTTTGTAAAAAAAAAAAAGAAAAAAAAACAGCTGTGGCATGTGAAAAAAAATCAAAGCAGTAATCCTTTCATTATTTCTTTTCTGTCCCCTTTATATGCTTCTCTCTGTCTATTCTTATACTCCATTCTCTTCCCAGTAAACTAGGTATCTCTTTCTGTATGCTTAAGAGTAGGCCTATTTGTACCAATTCCTTGATCTCTCTTACAGGACTTCAGGAAAAAAAAAAATCCGTAAGATTTTCTGTTACGAGCAAAAAAATACTTCTTACCTCATATTTGAGATTGGTGCTGGGAAAAGGGATAAAGTAAGAATTTGTGTTACAAGGTACTTTAGAAAAGAGTTTGAGATAGTAAAATTGTGCCACCGTCTGGGGAAAGAGTTCTATAATCCTTCATAGTTTTGCCCCAAACACATTACACCTTTGCTTTCTGCAAAAGTATGATTTGGGCCAGACTTTCTTGAAATGAACCAACATGATGACACATAAGGCTTAATGAGAGGTTTTGTTCTTAACTCCCTACTCTCCCTATAGCCATGAACTTAGAAAATTAAGGAATTCAAAAGTTCTGGCTTATTAATACATATAAATGTCCATTACATTTCTTAAGTTAAAGAATGAGAGGTAATTGGATGAAAGAATGACAGAACGAAGCAAGAATGAATATACAAAGTAATGAATTACCTGGCTTTTCCGGAGTTTGACCATCATTGCCTCTTCCCCCCACCCCAATGCCTTCTGCCCTCTTCTTGGTGGATCTGGAATTAATATCAAAAAATAGAAGCAAAGCAATTGCTACCATCATCTTCTGAAGACTTCAGGCTACCAGTGATGGAGAAACCTTCTATCAACATTGCATTCCCATATCTTTCCAACATCTGGGAAGACTAAGTAGACCCTGCTAATTTTGAAATGTCAAGACCAAAGCAAGAAAGGCAAAAACTTTACAGTACTTAGGATTCAAAAATTTCTAGTGATACAAAATATAATATCATGAACCCTAAGGGAGCATGTGCTCAACATGATGACTATACCTCATGTAGTACCTGTTCACTAAGAAGAAGAAAGCTAAGCTGAAAAGGACATTGTGATAAAGGTACATGATGGGATACAATCATTCTCCTTTTGATTTTTAGATATTACTCTATGACTATAAGAGAAAATAAGAAGAAACTGACAAGTAAATTGAAGAAAAAATGAATGCAAAGATGATAGATCTCCAGTAGCAATTAAATGTGTTTTTTTTTTTTAAACAAATAAAACAAGTGTTTCTATTGTATAATATTGTGACAGTATATGGAGAAATATATTGGTTGGTGATCGGAATATATTGGCTCAGTATAAATGACACAATCTATTGACTCTATCGGTGCTACCTCTATGCAATAGGAGGAAAATAAAACTTCTCTAAAGCCATAAATGCCTGTGTCTACACAGCTAAATCAGAGAGAAGTGTATAAATGAGCCATGCATATACATGGCGAAATGCTATAATGGGCACCAAAAGCTTTGCCAATTATCAAACATATCCACTGCTGGTTTTCCTCATGCCTAAAGTTCCTGCTACTATTAATTATCCTTTTAGTTGAACACTTTTGTACCCCTAGAAACTCTTGCTTAAAATGCAAACACTTAACTAAGAAGTAAAACATATAAATCTATCGGTACCTATTTCTTTAAGGGGCCTAATGTCAATCAAGTCCTCACACTACCTCCCTGTAAGTCTAAGCAAATTACCTTACATATTTCAACAGCCATGATTTTAGTCTTTGGTACGTTTGTCATACCAAAGCAACTACTAGAGAGAGAGGGAGATGTTAGGCAAAATAAAGTAGATTCAGGTTTTATTCATTTGTTTGTTTACGAAAGCTACTAGATAGATGCTTTCATGACTTCGGCATGTCTGCTTTGGTCATAATCTGCCTAAATGTGAGCACCATCATTCACAATTCTTGCTTCCTGTGAACTCCTTCCCTGCAGGAAATCAACAGCTAAAACTACTGCCTTTATTTGGAACAGTGAGGTCAACAGTCATTTCTTCAGAGAAAACATCAGCTAGCACTGCAATAGCCTTCCAAATATAACAGGTGGAAGCGAGTCAGATTAGATAAAAGTGTTAATTTATTTATAGCACAACAGAGGAGAAATCACAGATGCAATAAGTTTGCACATTTAAACACAAATCATTGACCCTGACAGAGATTTAGGAAAGTAGATTTATTTCCAAGCTATGAACAGAATTTTACTAAAAAATCATGTGTGCTTGGCAGCTTTCCTTCCCTGAAGGTTTCTGGTATTCATTCACTTTTCTTTTTTAAAACGTATATAGAAAGTTGATTCCCCATCCTGTAGTCTCAAACATACTCTGGGGAAAACATGCCTTCAGCTGACGATGGGGGTCATTTGCAGAAATACTCCACAAGTCATATAGAATGCTTTCAAAGGAAGCATTCAATGGCATTCAGTCACTCAGTAAATACTTATTGACAAAACATTCTGTGCCAGCCATTACTCTAAGAGCTGGGAATATAAAGATGAACCACACACCTAACATTCCTGTTCCCATTGGACTTTCAGTCTATCAAAGTGTTAAAAAAAAAGATAAAACTAAATACAGAAGAGAATATTAGATAATTTATATATGATGAGCATGGAATTAAAATGGAGTAAATTTAGCACTACTGATATTTGGACCCATATGATTCCTTGTGTGAGAGGGTGCTGTCCTGTCCCCTGTAAGACAGTTAGGGCCTCTCCAGCCTCTATCCACTAGGTACCCTCTCTCCAAAATTTTCCCATGTTTCCAAATGTCCTTCGAGGGGTCATGTTATCTCTAGTTGAGAACCACAAAAGTAGAGTGACATAATAGAGACGGCCTAGTCACTGGATGAGTGGGATTTGATGGTCTCAAAAGGCCATTTAAGCTGAGACCTTAATATCATAGAGGACGATCCATGTAAAGACTCAGGAGAGAATGATCCAGGCACAGGGAATGGTTACTGTAACAGCTCCAAGGCAGGAACAAGAAGGGGAAGGTTTGAGGGACAGAAAGAAGGCCAGTAAGGGGAAGAGAAGTGTGAGATGAGAATGGAGAATAGAAATTCGCATATGGTTTTTCTACAGGTAAGGAGTTTTTATTTTATTCTAAGTATACTGAGGTACCATTGGAGGGGTTTTATCAATGAAGTGATGTTAGCTGCTGATGGTTTAATCTCTCTGACTTTTGTCTGGAAAATGAATTGAGTAGGGATAAGTAGAAGACAGAAGACTACTTAGGAGGTAATAATTGTAGAAACTGAGGTGATAATGGTTTCAATTATCTGCAAACATAATCTTTTTAATATAAGATTATAAGGAAGCATGATTGGCATTTATACATTTTACAGGTCTGTTTTCTTCTCATACCCTTTTCTTGCACATAGACCATCTATTCTCTTTCCTATCTTCAGACACACAATAGATCAACCTATTTTCATAAATATAATACACAACTAATTTTGCATTCATTAATTCACTTATACATTTCTTTTATTAATTATTTACTGGATAAAATTAAGCTGCATTAAGGGATTTAAGATATAAAATATGATCTCTGCCATTAGGAGCTTACTTTTCACTAGTATAACTTTCAATGACAATATATTATGCCTATAATTTTTGTTTACTACAGTCCAAAAGATCTTTTAGAATTTGCTTATCTTATCTGTATGACAACAACAAAGAATAATGGGAATAGCCATTAAAGTTAGATTTTTTTTTTAACTACCTGTGGGCAAATATTTTTAACATTGCTTGATTTATTTCATTAGCTATAAAACAAGGAACTAAATATTTTGCATGGTATTGTATCGATTATGAGAAAAAAACTGGTCATTTCATGCATATTTTATTTTTATCTTTAACAACTTTAGTCAGATATAACTGTCATGTAATAAACCACACACATTTAAATATAATTGTGTAAGTTTTAACATATGAATAGAACTTCTAAACCATCACCACAATCAATAATGAACATATCCATTGCCCTACAAAATTGTCTCATGAGCCTTTGTAATCCTTCCATCCAGCTCCCCTATCCCCCATACTCCAACATCCAGGCAACCACAACTTGTGTCATCATACATTAGTTTGTATTTCCTAGTATTTTATATAAATAGAATCATACTCTTGCTTGCATAGTTTCTGACAAAAAAAAAATGCAGTCCTTGTCTTTGTTCCTCCATTTATACTGTATCCTTTTTCTTTGGCTGCTATTAGGATGTTTCTCTCTTTTTGCTGGTTTTTAGCAATTTGTTTATGATGTTCCTTGGGATAGTTATTTATTTTCATCTTTCTTGGGCTTGAATTTCATTGAACTTTGGTCTCTGGGCATGGTATCATAGAAAGATTGTTGTCCTCAGTTACTAGCAGAGCTCCTAAAAACCCTTGCAATTTCCTGAGTGATACAGGTGACAGGAGCATCTTCTGTTCTCATGAACTGACTCTTGGTGGGCCCCTGTATTTCCTCAGGTTGGGAACTGGTCATCAGAAAGTCCAAAAATTGATTAGAAGTTTGATACTTTTCACTCCATCCCCCATCTCTTTCTAGGGGAAAGGGGCTGGAAATTGAATTAGGGGCGCCTAGGTCGCATCGGACTTCGGCTCAGGTCATAATCTCACGGTTTGTGGGTTCGAGACCCATGTCAGGTTCTGTGCTGATGGCTCAGAGCCCAGAGCCTGCTTCAGATTCTGTGTGTGTGTCTCTCACTTTGTCCCTCCCCACTCATGCTTGCTCGTTCGCTCTCTCTCTCTCACAAATAAACATTTTAAAAAAAGGAAATTGAATTAATCATCAATGGCCAATGATTTAATCGATCACACTCACATAATGAACATCTCATGAAAACCCCTAGTTGATGGGGTTTAGAGATCTTCCAGGTTTGTGAGTGCATCCATATGGTGGTGTACCCCAACTCCATGGGGACACAAGCTCCTGTGCTCAGGACTTTTCTGGATCATGCCCAATGTACCTCTTTATCTGGCTGTTCATCTGATTCCTCTATAACAAACCAGTAAATATAAGTATAGTTCATCACTAAATTTTGCAAGTTGTTCTAACAAATTTTGAATCCAAGGAGGAGTGTATTAGAACCCCCAATTATAGCCAGTCATTTATAAGTGTTGGTGGCCTCAGACTTGTGACTGGTATCTGCAGTGGTGGGGAGGGGGCAGTCTTGTAAGACTGAGCCCTAAACTTGTATGAGCTGACACTAACTCCAAGTAAACAGTGTCAGAATTGAGTTGTTGCCCATCCAGTCAGAAAACTGGATAAGTGGTGTTGCACAAGACACCAGTTATTTGGTGTGAGGAGGACAATGAAAACTTCTGAGTTTATAGCTTTTACCAAATTTAGGAAATTTTCCATAAGGCTCTCAATCTCTTAAAAATTATTCCTCTCTCCTCTCCTTTGGGGAATCCAGTTACATAAAAATTACGCTGTTTGAAGCTATCCCATAGCTTACTGGTCCTATCTTCATTTTAAGAATTCTTTTTTCCCTGTTTCATTTTGGATAGTTTCTATGGCTATATATTAAATTGAATACATACTTTCTTATAACATCTAATCTACTTTTATTAATTTTTTTAATATTTGTTTATTCTTGAGAGAGAGAGAAAGAGAGAGAGACAGAGTATTAGCAGAGGAGGGAAAGAGAGAGAGGAAGACACAGAATCTGAAGCAGGCTCCAGGCTCCGAGCTGTCAGCACAGAGCTGCAAGCGGGGCTCCAACTCATGAACTGACAGATCATGACCTGAGCCGAAGTCGGACGCTTAACCGACTGAGTCACCCAGGAGCCCCAAATCTACTTTTAATTGCACCTAACTTTTTTTCATTTTCCACATGATACATTATAATTTTAGTCTTTAGAAGTTCATTTAGAATCCTTTAAGCATATGAACAGATAGATAGAATGACCAAATAAGGCATTAAAACAGTTTTCATATCTGTATTCCATATATGTAAAAGAGTATCTATCATGTATCTATCTATCTATCTGTCTATCCTCTACCTAACATTTGTGTAAGATCAGTTTTAATGAACTGATTTATCTCCTCACTATGGGTTATATTTTCCTGCTTATTTGCCTGCCAGGTAATTTTTCAACAAGTAGAATACACGGTCAATTTTACTTAATTGATTAGTGGATACTTTTGTATTTCTATAAAGATCTTGAGTCTTGTTCTCGGATGTATTTAAGTTACTTGAGAATGCTTTGATTTTTTTCTACTCTTTTAGTATTTTTTTAGGTGGGACCAGCACAGTGCTCAGTCTAGGGCTAATTATTCTCACATTATTTCAGGCACTGTTACCTTTAGTTCTTTTGGGTGATTCTTTCCCCAGTCTGTCTCTTGAGTTTCTCAATGTGCAGATCTCAAGTTTCCTCTTCTCTCTCTCTCTCCCTCCCTCCCACCTCCTCTCTCTCTACCCCCTCCTTCCCTTCTCAGCTTCCTACTTTTGGGTCTCTGTCTTGTTGAATCTCACCATCTTGCTTTCCCTGGGCTTTCCACTTCATCTTCTCACCTCTGTGCATCAGTCACACTCTGCTTGGAGTTCACTTCCCTACACCACAGTCTTAGTTACCATCTCAAAGCAGTAAGCTGGAACAATTGTAGGGCTTTCCTCATTATTTTTTGTCTCTTGTATCTGAGGAATCACCATTCTTCGCTGCTCAATGTTCAGTATCTTCCAAACTATTGTTTCACTTATTTTGTCAATTTTGTTGGTGTGTCTTTGAGAGAGGAAATCTGGTCTCTATTACTTCTTGGCTGAAGAATCATCATTCTTCATTGCCCAATGTTCAGTATCTTCCAAACTATTGTTTCACTTATTTTGTCTTTTTTTTTTTTTTTTTTTTTGGTGTGTCTTTGAGAGAGGAAATCTGGTCTCTATTACTTCTTGGCTGAAAATGGAAGTCAAGATGGTTTCAAAAGATCTGGCCCACAGAAAGATCTCCATAAGTAATAACAGCTGAAATTCAATATGTGTCAAACTTTTATACTTGGTATTCTAGATATACAGGGACCTATACTAGGTTCTTTGGGTACTTGTATTTTCTCTCTATGGCCCTCTCCCTACCACTCACTCTATCCATTTCTATTTTATGGGAAGTTTTATGGGTATAGACCTCTCACCCTGATACTTCTTTGAGGGTAGCCTTAGAATTTAAGTTTCATCCATACTGATAAAGGTTGAGAGAATGGTTTAAATACATTAGCAACAGTTAATTCTGTGGCCCTTTCAGTTTTCTACCTTAATCTTTGGTCGTGAGAATGAAGTTGCATCACAAGTGAAGAGAATATGCTGAACTTCAAGAACTAATCATTTTCTATTTTAAGTAACTGTATCTTTCAAATTAAAACAAACAAGAAGACTATTCAAAACCCAATGCTAATTTTCTCAGTATCTCTAGAGAGTTTATTTCCAGAGTCCACTCTCGGGAAATCTCTGTAGGCAAGGCTTTGTTATTCTTGTTATTTTTCTCTTTGAGAATATTCTGAGGGATTTAAACTTGTCATCCTTTTCTCCCTTTCTGTTTTCTTTGATATGCTTCTTAATCTGTTTTAGATTATGGCACAGTTTCTCATCCTTATTTTGTAGCTTGGGTGGGGTAATATCTTAGTGTCACTGCTGCTCCTCTGTGCTGGAAGAACTGACTTTATCTGCTCAGCATCTCTCTACCTCTCTGTGAGCAGCATTTGTTCTTGTGTCTCTGGCTGGAAAACACACACACACACACACACACACACCCCAAAAAAAACAGATCTGCTTTCTTCAGCAAGTGGACTATGCTGAAAAACTGATCAAAGATAGCTTCTTGGTACTGATTCTTGCAGAGGATGGCAGATTGCTGCTGTTGTGAGTTATTGGAGTTAGTATTTAGAAAACTTTGAGAGTACTTACATGATCCTATTGAAGTACAGCTGTTACTGTCAAGTATTAGCTGGGATCTTTCTTTTATTTTTCTTTTTCTTTTCTTTTTTTTTTTTTTTTTCTGTGAAATCCAGACTCTGAGAGTGTCTTTTATACTTTTTGCAAGTAATCATAAAGTATGGATTTTTAGTCCCATTCAGTTTTGGAGTGAGTAGGAGAAAGGGAAATTATGAGAGATTTTTCTGATTTTTCTCTTCTTATCCCACCCACAAATACAATGTTCCTTTGCTCTTTCAAAGTGACAAAAATTCAGTTTAAACTACTTAAACAGAAAGGGAAATTTGTTGTCTTGGGTAAATGCAGATTCCAATGTTAAGGGCTAGTAGTAGGAATGCTGGCATTCGGCATCAGAATTCCCAAGATCTACATTTCTTGGTAATGTTTTCTCTTAGGTTGTTTTCTACTCTCAGTCAGGTTTTTCTACGTGATAGTAAAGACAGGCCCCATACCCTTAGTTTATATTGTCCTTGATGCCCTTAATCTCAGAAGGATACAGATCCTTTAATTCCCAGTACCCAAGTTGTCCCCCAGAGTTCTGATAAACTCTGTGTGGTCACATGTCCATCTCTAGAGCAATCAGTGTAGCAAAGAGAATTAAGTAATCATACTGTGGAAGCTTTCCTTCCATGCTCCTACTGGAGGAGACATAGTGAAGCCAGCATACTCATACCACCTAGAAAAGTTCCTCCCAAGAAATACTGACTTCTATTACCAGAGGTGAAAAAAAAAAAAATGCTGGGTATACAAATGGAACAAATATCTACCAGTAACACCTCAGGCATGCTTCTGTCAAATATCTTAGTCTATGTCACCTAAGCTCCTAGTGTACAGCCCAAGTCCTCTTAGGTTCAAGAAATATGACAGATCTTGATGGCAAGATCTGCCATCTTATTTATTTCTATTTCTTATTAATCATCAATAGCTCCAACTAGGTACTATTTATTACCTGAAGCTGGATTTTATTTTCTGTAGCACTACCATGAAACTTTGCCAGTTGCTTCTCTATACTCTTATCCACTCCCTTTCAATTTCTTATCTATCTTATCTATCCCTTCTTATCTTATCTTATTTTATCTGTTCTTCTATTTCTTATAACTTACTTTGTTTTGCTGGTAAAATGTTAAGGCCATTTCTAAGTGTATAGAAGTTTAATATGCCACATGGATAGGTAAATAAGTAATAACTATTTTGAATAAACATCAATAAAATGAATTCAGGATATGCTAAAAGATCTAAGAAACTGGCAAGCTGAATGGCTAATACTTTGGTAAAGGATTTTGCTAATAGTCACACTATAGGCATTAAGAATTTACTAGGTTCCTAATATATTGCTAGGCAATAAAGAAAAAAGAAATCAAGAAAAATAGATAACATTCATCTAGTTCTCCAGGAGGAAAAACACTAATATAAGAAACAGCAGTTATTTTTGTGTGTGTTGTGAGGTAAGCATCACATATAATAGCAATTCAATTCATATAGTGAAGCACTCAGTAAAGTCTTTGAGAGAAAAAAAAGACTTGTACAGTCTGAAAACACAATTTGCATTTGTGGAGGGCACTTCCAGCCAATGGCAAAGGAACAAAGGTTCAGAGGCCAGAATGATCTTGTTCTACGTATGGTAACGAGTAGTCCTAAGTCTTCTTGAGCAGTATGTTAGGTTTCTGCTAAATCACAGTAAGGAGGCCCTAAGAATTGCTGGTGGGGTATGAGGCTTTATTAACATAAAACATTGGGAAGCAACTTCACAGTATTAGATGTTAAAAAGAGGAAACAATTTTGACACAGAGTAGCTAAGCACGGAGTCATAACCCTCAACCATTCAACAGGAGGAAAGGTGTAAAAAACCCAGGCAATCAAGTCTTCATATAGGCTCATGGTGTGAATCTCAAAGAACAGAGGAAAAGTTCCTAGCCCAAGCAGAAAGACCATGACTAGAAGTTTCTAGTCAGAAAGAAAGGCACTGACTGAAGTGGGTTGTTTATATAGGCAAGGCTCCAAGGATCCAGTGGAAGGGTCATTTCAATTCAATTCAACAAGTAACACAACCAGATTCTGGAACGAGGAGACTTGTGCAAATGACTGGAGATGTAGAAGGATAAGTCAACAGATTGGGGCCCTAGAAGAAGGCGTTACGGTGAGGACGTAAGAAGCAGGACTGACCTTGCTATTGAGAAAACTACTGGTGAGGTCTATGTTTCCTATTTACTGCTCTTCAGGACTAGAATAGAAACGTGGATGTGAGTATGATGGAGGCCACAGACGTAACACATGAGAACAGTTCTATATTCTGAATTTCTATCTTTCCTTACATGTTCTTCACAATTATTTTATCGATACTCTTGCATAAAATTCTTTCACCACAATTAACACTGCTTCTTTCTCCACTTGATTTGAGAGTGGATCTCACTCACTGTGTGATTTTAGGCAACTTACTTTACCCCTCTGAATTTCATTCTGCTCCTCTGTAAAAATGAAAACAAGAATCACTGCTTCTTAGAGTTTTGAAGATTAAATGATATAAAGTATATCCTGGAAAACAGCATAAAACTATACTAAGTTTGTGTTCATTAATGAAAGTTTCCTTTAGTTCTTCACCACTTGCCTTCTTCTTCCTGTCTTCATATCTTTGCTAAAATGTCTCTTTTTCAGTGAGGCTACCCTGACAACCTTATTATAATTGCAACATTTTCCTCCATGCTCCAGCATTCCCAACCCACTTTACCAAGCTTTACTTTATTCCCATTTAATTTGATCACTACATGATTTCATTTAATACACTATTATGATTCATTATTTATGATTTATTGTCCATCCTCCTTACTAAAATGAAAGCTCTCCAAAGAAGCTTCTGACTGTTTTGTTCACTACTCTATCTCAAGTTCTGGCACATGATAAGCTCTTGATAAATACTTACTGAATTAATCAAGGTTGTATTTTACAAAATAAATCTGAGAAATGCACATTAGTAACTTCACAGAACTCATTACAAGATACAACTGAAGAGTTTTAATAAGAAAAGAATAAATTATTTTTTTTCTTTGATTGGGAGATGATACTTAGGAGACGGAATCCAAAGCTAACTTTGAAATACAATTGGATAAAATGAACCAAAATGGTTTCAAAATGGGAAATCTCTGTTAAATCTGGTCATCAGAGTGGGGATCAGGAAGATGAATTTGGTGACAGGCACAAACTCTAATGCCACAGGGCATGGGAGACCTCTTAAGAAATGTTTTTGATAATAAGGAGATACAGACAGCCCAGAGTAATTGATTAGAAAAATAACTCATCTGTGTACAGGCTTCTGTACATAAAGAACTATTATTTATTCTATAAATAAGTATTATTTGGTCCAGGAAGGGGTTGGACAATCAGAGCATCAGAGGGAGCTGCTGAGTGCTTATTTTTCACCCCAAGAAAAGAAAGAATTGATAATAGCAATAGTGAAGAACCAGGAAATAATTTGGAAAAAGAGATAAAATTCAGAAAGTCTAGAAATAGGTTACATGTTTAACCTGAAACTTATGTTGAGATGACAATAATGATGACTGTGATAAAATAATAACAAATAAAACAGAACAACCACAGCAGAAAACCCCACAATTATTTTGGTAAAACTCATATGTCTTTCTGCTTGACTAAGGTTTGTGAAAGAGTTTTTAAGTCATATGTCATGCACATATCACATTGTCGTATAATTTCCTTGCACATATATTGATCTTATCTGGGAAGTTTATATGACTTCCCTAATTCCGAAAACACATTTTTGAAAAGCAGTTTAAATTCACTGCCACATTTTCCAAAATACTCTCAAATTGATGATTAACATCTATAATTATTTATGAAAAGTCACAAAATGTGGTTTAAAAGTTCTTTCCAGTATTCACAAACATCTATTTTAATTTAGCTTTAGTAGCCAAATTGTTCGACATTTAAGATTCTCCTTTACCCATTCCTACCAACAGATTTCATAGGCGCATATGCTGCTGTATTCAGAGTACTGATCTGTCTCTCTCAAAATATCTCTGTATCTGTGCTTTTATTTATTTATTTATTTATTTATTTATTTATTCATTTATTTATTTATTCTTTAATGTTTATTTTTGAGGGAGAGAGAAAGCACAAGTGGTGGCGGGGGGGGGGGCGGAGAGAGATGGGGAGAAAGAAGATCTGAAGTGGGCTCTGTGCTGACAGTAGAGAGCCTGATGTGGGGCTTGAATTCACCAACCATGAAATCATGTCCTGAGCTGAAGTTAGCCCTTTAACTGATTGAGCCACCCAGGCACCCCAATCTGTGTGTGCTTTTATAAAGACACGACCATGGAAAAGTAAGTG
Organism: Leopardus geoffroyi; assembly: GCF_018350155.1. Classification (NCBI taxonomy): domain Eukaryota; kingdom Metazoa; phylum Chordata; class Mammalia; order Carnivora; family Felidae; genus Leopardus; species Leopardus geoffroyi. The sequence goes on from NC_059328.1 coordinate 59,449,068, forward strand.
GAAGACCAATAGCAAGTAAGAAATGGTTTAATTTTGTCATTATTAGGCTCTTTATTATATTTTTTCTAGTAAGCATTGAGGCTCAGAAAGCAACGTAAGAAAGTAGTAGGATTTTGTTCTTATATGGATTAGTGATTCCACATGGTCATCACTGCCTGATTACATAATGGCAGAATTCAACTGCTTTGATGAGCACTTAGGGTGAGGGACACTCACTCTGATGTCTCAAATCACACTTTCTATATATTTAGATATAGATATATATATTAAAGTTAACAGGCATTGCTAGTTGGAGGTAATTCTTTTGATAAAAACAATAATGCAAATGGAAAAGGATGATTTTATCAGGACTGTAGAGACATGAGTTCCCCTTCTCTTTGTACGAATTTAATTTCAAAAGCACATTGCTTTTTTCCTGGCTCCCCACCAGTGGAGCAGGCAAAATTGGACTTGCCTAAAATGATGGTTACTGTTCTACTCCTCTGCAGGAGAAGATACAAGATCGACATAATGTTTTCATATGTAGCATTTTCTGAAGACCAATGCGTTACCAGCACACAACCATTACATAAAACTGGTATAAAACTGTTGAAATTTAATTTTAAGGTGGTTTAAAGTTTTGAAGTCATACTTCTATGAAAACCTGATATCTGCCTCCATTCACAAATGGGGGAAAAAAAGGGGAGAATCAATAAGCACAATCACTCATTAGGCTTTGATTTACACTGTGAAGATATTAATTAACTTAAATGAAAGCCTCTAGTTTTTATAAGACATTGGTGTTTATCAGCAATGAATGGTAAAATATTTGTATTTCATAAGTATATATAAATTGAAGATAATCTTGATTTATATCAAACACCTAGGCTCAGCCAAAGTGTTCAATTTTATACTCATCAATTACTACCTTTAATTTATTAGTGACACATTCAACACACATTCTTTTCATTTCTTTTTTTGTTTTTGCCAGCTTCCATGTTATACACTTGAAATATAAAGCATGAAAAAAGTATTTGCTTAATTAATATGCTTGTTCTTCTTCGACATTGCAGATGTTTTGTCCTTAGCCTAATACTTGGTAATTTTAGAGAGACGTGGGAGGAAAATTTAACGTGACATTCTTCCACCAAAAAGTAAAAATTTGGGTATCAATTGCATAAGATTGCATTTCATAGTTCTTTTTAAAACCGTTTGCATTGGCACCGGTAAAACAGTTTCTCTGGCTAGTTAGCTACAAAGCTCTATAAGAACACAGTGCCTTTAGAAGGAACCAAGTTTACTTTTCTGACACTTTCTGAAGATTTGCCAATTTTGTATTATTAGAAATATGAATTTATATGACTAATACATAAACACTCAAGAATACTTAATTTTTTCTTTGTTCCCATTGTCCCAGAAAGCACAGGGCAAATCAGAGCCTGCAGTATTGCATAAAGTATGTTTTTGGGGATTGGCAGGAGAGCCAAAACATCCACCATCAATAAACATCCATTGTATAGGAGGTTCTCTTGATGCGATTATAGAGAAAACATTTTTCCATTTTCAAATAAGCGTGGGAAATATCAGATTAAACAGAAGCAGCATATTTCCGTGTTCCTGGACTTCTTAGAGCCTTTAATATTCTAACATGCATTGTGAATCCCCACGACAGGTGTGCTCAGCTTTTGCCAAGTCAATATAGTCAAAGGACAGGTTTTTGTTTGTTTCGTTTTTGCTACAGATCATCTACTGGAATGATTGTTCCAAAGAAAACACTTTGAGAAAGCTGCACAGTGTGCTGATTAGCTTCAGAGATTAGACTGTGATTTAAAAGGCAAGTGTATCTACATTTTAATACTCAAGCATCTGATACATCTTCTTCTCTTTGGAAGAAAAAACATTGTCTTTGTAGAAAATGATAAAAATCAGTGAGGGTCTGAGGGTGGGTGGCACTCAGATTGTGTTCGTGGGAACAGTTTGCAGATGTGCATTTTAACATCTGAGTGGTCACATTCCCACAGTGAACTTGAATTATATATATTAGCCAAATCAGAAGGAACACTTTCTTAGAAATTTTAGTCTACTTTCGAACTGCAGCTTACCCTGCTCCAAATACTCTCTTATTCACCACCATGCTTCCAGTTTGTAAAACTGTAAATGTCACTTGCCCAGATTGAGTAGAAGTTAGTAAAGTAGATCTGATGCATTATTTATATTTCAACTTCATATCACACTTTTGGCTGAAGAGCCCTAGGCTCTAAGAACTTTTCAATAAAGCAAAAATAATAGAAGTTAGTAGAAGACTCAGGAAGTTAGGACAGGGAGAGTGAGAATGAGAGATGTAGGAAAAATTAGAGGAAATACTGACAAGTTATTCAGAGCTCATTTATTAAAAAAGCAGAATACAAAGTGAGAGAAATATGATAATATACCAAAATGAAACGGCACAGAATTAGATGTGTCCTGTATTGTATGTATAGTATCAATTCCAAAAGGGCAGGACGTGTCAACGACAGTTTTGTACAAACAAGAACCTTGATGTGTCATATGCTCTCCACCTGCTCCCCCACCAACCACAGACAACTTATTATGCGTTTCTAACTAGTATGTTGAAACTTCCTAAATTGAGAAGTATTAAATCTTTCACTATTAATATCCAGATAACCTCATTACTTTTCATACTTTTCTGAGATTCTTATTAAAGATCCTAGGTTTTCTCATATTATTGAGAGCCACTGACTCATTTACTGCATCATGTGAAGAGTGGGGCTGATGTATCCCAAACATTACCAAGGACCCTAATAATGGGAGAGAGTATAGAATAAACAGGGAGTAGTATATGACTTCCCTCTTAGTTTCAAAACTGTGTTAGTTCACAAAAAGAACAAGACTGGCAACTATTAGCTAAAGAAATAAAAGATGCAGACTGGTTTTATTTATAAAGCTGGGTCTCTGAATGCAGATGGCCTCACTTCAGGTCATATCTCTGTCCTTTCCTAGCTGTGAGACCTCAGGCAAGTCACAGAAGTTGGGCAAGTTACCCTAAACCAAGGCTCGATGTAAATCTGTAAGATAAGGATAATAATAGTATCTACCTCATAGAATTGTTGGAAGCATATATTGACTTATTTTACATAAAGTGCTTTGAATATTGCCTAGCATATAGTAATAGTTTGATAAATAGCTATTGCCATTATTTGGATTATTACAAGCAACTTTTATCCATTAATTATTCCCTTTTTTGTTCTTCTATATCAGTCTCTGCATTGGCTCTTCCCTTTTAGTTTGATTTCTCCAGTGTAAAAATAAGTGATCCATGAATCATGCTTCCAACTTAACCTACCATCCCATCTTTCTCCTCCTGTTCCTGCCACAATCCATTAAAGACTGGCCTCCCTTATTCCTCCCAAATGCAATTTGTCCTTAAACTTCTGTCATTTGACACTTATTGCTAGGGTATCACTGAAACAGTTTCGCTAAACTCACCCATGACCTCCTACTCTTAAATGCAGTGAGCCCATGCATATTCTTGCCATCTTTGCCTTTGATAAACTTAAATGCCTTCTCCTGGTCATGAAACCTGCTCCTCTTCAGTCACTTAACTAGTTCTTCCCTCATTTGCCACTTAATTATAAGTCATTCCCCTAAGCCACCACCATTGTCATCTTTAAGCTCAATCCACATAGTTTCTACATGGGAATCTCTTTTACTCCCTAAGTTATATCTTCCTAACTTCCAAATGGTCTTCACTAGATGTAACCTATTTTTTGATTTTCAGCCACCAGTTACATTGACATTTTCACGTGGATGCCCCATTAGTACCTCTAGCTCAGCATGTGTTTTCCCATTTCTTGATTCTCTGATTCATCCATTATAATGCTGCCAGATTTAGTATTCATCTTTCAATCTACTCTTCAAATAGAACCTCTTTTATAGAGTCTTTGAGGAGCTCCAAGTAAAATTTTACCAGTACTCCAATCTTTTGAGTCTCTTTCTTATTTATAGTTATTTTTACCTATATATCAATTTTAACCCACCACTAACTGTAAGCTGTTGAGAGCCCAGCACATCACTATAATTATCAAAGTACTTCAAAAATGACATGGTGAACAAAAAATATGATATTTAACGAATAGGTTGCTAAACTGGATGACTGAATGTAAAGGTAGACATTACCTCTTGAAATTGGTAAACGAGATATGGTGATTACATGATTTGTACAAAAACATATGAGCAGGGGCGCCTGGGTGGCGCAGTCGGTTAAGCGTCCGACTTCAGCCAGGTCACGATCTCGCTGTCTGTGAGTTCGAGCCCCGCATCAGGCTCTGGGCTGATGGCTCAGAGCCTGGAGCCTGTTTCCGATTCTGTGTCTCCCTCTCTCTCTGCCCCTCCCCCGTTCATGCTCTGTCTCTCTCTGTCCCAAAAAAAACAAATAAATGTTGGAAAAAAAAAATTTAAAAAAAAAAAAAAAACAAAAAAAAACATATGAGCATAGTACAATAAGAGACATTGGAATATAAGATTCTAATGACTATGATAAGAATTGCTAAAATGAATATTTATATATGCATTTTGTATATGTGTATACATATAATTAAATTTATAAAATTTTGAAGCATATAATTATACACATACACAATTAAGTATATGTAATATATAAAATATATTTTGCATGGTATTTCAGATATGTCATTACCTATAGTATTTTTGTGATGATAGGTACCAGAAGGCAACAACAGAAGACGATTCACCCTAGAATAGTATTATGTGCTCAAGGGCATTTGAGAAAAAAAAAAATTTAAATTGTTACATATGAATCAAAGGGCTAGGCAAGACTGAGAAAACCATCTACTTTATACCCTGCCTCAGGGTTTAAAGTCTTTACATTCTATTGAAATGATCAATTAACATTCAGGGAAAGAGAATGTTCATAGATTTCCACACAATGTGGTTCACAATCTCCCTAGATTTTTATTGTTTCAATATTTTCATCATTTTCAATGTAAAAAGCTCAAAATTACAAGGTACCTTGACCAAAGCCAGATTATCTGATTAGATAAAATATCTGTATTATTTTAAAAAATACTACCTTCTAACAATGGAAAATATATTTAAAAAGTTTTTATTGGCTATTTTCTGTTGGCTCAATCATATATTATGCTATTAGCTCCTTTCTACTTTTCATATATTTATTGAAAATATTTTGATGAATTTTATGTCCAAAATAGTCTGGGTTTTGACATTGAAAGACATTGTCAGTGGGGCGCCTGGGTGGCGCAGTCGGTTAAGCGTCCGACTTCAGCCAGGTCACGATCTCGCGGTCCGTGAGTTCGAGCCCCGCGTCGGGCTCTGGGCTGATGGCTCAGAGCCTGGAGCCTGTTTCCGATTCTGTGTCTCCCTCTCTCTCTGCCCCTCCCCCGTTCATGCTCTCTCTCACTCTGTCCCAAAAATAAATAAACGTTGAAAAAAAAAAATTTATATTAAAAAAAAAAAAAAAAAAAAAAAAAAAAAGACATTGTCAGATAATATAAACACATACATGTATCTTTATAAAAACTATTTTCTTCTTTTGCATACATACATTCAGAGATTATAAAAATGTAAGCAATACATTTGGTTTTAAATACCTATTTTATAGTTCACCATTAAATTACCATTCAAGGGGCGCCTGGGTGGCTCAGTTGGTTAAGCGGCCGACTTCGGCTCAGGTCATGATCTCGTGGTCCGTGAGTTCAAGCCCCGTGTCGGGCTCTGTGCTGACAGCTCAGAGCCTGGAGCCTGTTTCAGATTCTATGTCTCCCTCTCTCTGACCCTCCCCTGTTCGTGCTCTGTCTCTCTCTGTCTCAAAAATAAATAAACGTTAAAAAAAAATTACCATTCAAAATGTACTTTTTCTTCCTAAGGTTAAGCAGCAGCATTGAAGAAAATCATAATGCCCTGCAATAATCAGGAATTACTTTGTAATTGGCACAGAATACAGTTTTTAGAAAAGGTACATTTACTGTCTGAGCCTCTCAGGGTTGCTCAGGTGGTAGTCATCTGATGGTTGCTTTTAGGGCATAGTTTGAATGGAATCAAAAAATCCTTCCTAGACCAAAGTTTTTACAGATTATGCTACAACTAGGAGCCTCCACTGTAATCAGTCTTTCAGGTTAATGCCTTCTAGTATCTGGAATAATAGAACTAAGTATTTGCCGAAGAATCAAATGCATTTTTAGACATGCTGAAGGAGAAGAAATGTGGATAACTATCTGCTTCTTTCACAATTAAGAAAAGCAAAATTCTGCAATTCTATTCCAACCAAACTAAAAATGTCAAGTGGTATTTAACATCACGAAGGCACATTCTGGATGGGCTCTGTGAGAAGAGACTGGAAGGAACACTTGAGAATGCAATGCAGTGAAGTTGGGTGCTTCCTAAAATTGTTCTCTAATATCTGGATGAGAAGAAATCAGAAACCATTCATGCATGTTTTAAGCAAAAAAAAAAAAAAAAAAAAAAAAAATGTGAAAAAAGTCTTTCAGCTATAATAAACTCCAAGCAAAAGTAGAGATGTAACCTGAATTTTAAAATAAATCTTTTTGATTTTTCAACTTATGAAAAAAGATATGAAACAGGCTCAACCATATTATTTCCCAAAATTCCTGTTAAAATGTGACCTTTTACTCAACTAGCTTTTCAACAGTTCTAGAATTACAAATTCAGGTCTTGATTTTTCTACATATTTCATATTTAAACACCTTTGGGATGGAGGTAAGAAAATAACCTTTTTTTTTTTTTTTTTTTTTGTAAAGGAACACTAATGCTGTATGAAGCCTAGCCCTTAGTTCTTTCCATCCCTGAAAATGGAGATAAAGGTATAAAAATGTTATTGTTACTGCAACAAAAACAGAATAAAGTAATGAAGTGGATAGGAGGACCCTCTCACTATGCCAATCAGTCATTTATCTTGGACATTAGTTTTCAGAATTCTTGAGTATAAACATGACAAACAAATTGGACAGTAAAACTTATGTTGGACCTTTTTACTCTTTATCCTTTCAGGCAAAAAAGTAAAACAAACAAACAAACAAACAAACAAAAAAACCTAGCTAATTTTCTTACAGGGTTTACTATGAAGATAAAACTTGGATTAATAGCTTCCTTTGGAGGTGATACCCCTGCTCCTTCCCAACCCATTTTTGGGATCTCTCTGGCTCTCTGGTTTACTTCCCACGTGGCTGTCAGAGGTTACAGTCCATTTAGGCAACCACGCCTCCGCCCGGAGTCAATGCTCACTACTTCTATCAGATGCTGTCCCATCTCCCTAAATAGTTATGGAGGGAGGAGGCCATCCTGGAGTGAAGACTTTTTCTCAACCCTCCCCCACTCTTCCCTTACTGGCTTACTGTTATCCCATCTATTTTCCTCTGAAACGGACCTCTAAAAAAATCTGACTTCACTTGTGCTCTATGCAAAGCTTTTTATGAACCTTAGGATTTTTTTTTTTAGTTGAGATACATAGAATTGCATGATATGCATTCCCTGTTTTCCTTTTTTAATTCAAATCATTATCTCTTTGTTTATTATTAAAACCTAAAGGGAACCCAATGGCAACAAAAAACACACAGATCAAAAACAAAAAATCAAAAACCAAAACCAAAATCCTCTGAAATCATTCTTACTCCTTTCAAAAAGCTGGATACTCCCCTCACAGTCTACTTTTGTGCAATTGCACATTTGTTCCAATGAAATCTAAGAGCATCTCAAATAAAAGTTTACTTTTCTTTTGTGACCTTCACAAAATCAGGAAATTGATTCATTCATTCAATAAAAAATTTACTTAACACATATTAAGATCTAGGTGACAGGAGTACAGTAGTGAACAGAAAGGATAAAAATTGTTGCTTTTGTGGTGTCAAGAAATTTTTGTCTTCCTGTTTCCATATCCCTAGAGATTATATATCTGTAAGGCATGATTCAACTTATGTTATTTCATTGCTCAAAAATATTTAATGGCTTTCATATTTTTTTTTAAGTTTATTTTGAGAGAGGGAGAGGGAGACAGTGTGAGTGGGGCAGGAGCTGACAGAGAGGGAGAGAGAGAATCCCAAGCAGGCTCCATGCTGTCAGCACAGAGCCCAACACTGGGCTTGAACTCATAAAACCATGAGATCATGACCTAAGCCAAAATTAAGTGTCTGACACTCAATGGACTGAGCCACCCCAGTGCCCCTAATGGCTATCAATTTTTACCAAATGAAAAAAATATATATCTAAGACCCCTACCAGTTGTCCTAATTATCCTCATGTTGTTCCCCAAACAAGCCTTGTGTATCATCACTCCATGACACTCCACTCCAGTGATTGCCCCCTCTGCCATGATCTCTACTATGGGGCAATTATTACCAAGTTCAAGTACTTCACAATGTAAGAATTAAACGTGTGCCATCTAGATATGGTCTATCTCATTTGTGACTTACACTGTATTCTATTCATTATTTCTCTTAAGTAATTCACACCATTAATTTCTACAATACAGCTTTTCATATCCTTATTTTCCTAAAACATTGTAAACTTTTGAAGGCAGTTAATATGTCTTATTCTATTTTTCAACCATTCTTCACCATTAAGGCCTCCGATAGAGCATGAAATATAAATGGTTCTCAAAAAACTGTGAACGAATCACTCCATTATTGCTTTGTAATATTTGTATTATTCTTTTGGTTTGCTACTGTATGCCATATATACATTTTAGATATATAGAGAAATATAGGTATGATTTAGGTAGTAATGGAATGGAAAGTAATGGAATTAAATATCTAGTCCATTAAAAATTATGAAGCCTAATTTCCCTCGCGAAAAAACTGACAACTTAGGAAAAAGGTTGGGACTGAAGGAGACAAAATGAGCTTATTCAAGTCTCAAAGATGCTTCCTGGGGCAATAATGGAGGGGGCTTGCCTGCTGTACATAGGACAATAATATAAATGCATGAGTGACTGAGACTTAGATTTAGTGGCAATTTAGAAGATATATCATTTAACATTATCCATGGCAAATCTCAGGGGACCACATCTTTGGTTCCTTCTGCAACTAGGAGGCAGGCACATTTTATTATTATCCTTGCATTACCTTCATAATAAAGTGATGGGGATATTTTAAATAATCATTCTATTGTCGAGTTAGGCCATTGGACATTTCAGAATTGGCAAGTGAAAATCTATTTTCAGGAATTATTTTGCGAGGCTGCTGCTTTACTTAGCATGACTCAGTGTACTAAAGGAGACACCCTGCAGAGGTTTCCTCAAGTGCCTGATTTACCTTCAGAAAATGGGAACTAAATTACTCACAAAGAGAATCTGAACTAATGATTTCTTCCATCTTCTGTGTCCCAGTTAAGCACTCAACCACTTGATTTCATTTTATACTAAATCTCAGCACATTCATTACTGCTCTAAGGAGGAGGCACCCAGAATCTCGGGTTGGTCCGTTTATTCTCATGTGAATCCCTTTTGGGCTGGAGGTTCAACAACTGTAGTTGCAGAACATACTACAAAGTTGCACAAAAATGACGGCTCAGAAAATATCTTCAAACCTTTGCAGTTGATGCTCTGTTATGCCTATGAGCAATGTGAAAATCATAGCAATGGCAGTGAAAAGCACATTTCTGTTTACCATCTTTTGACACTATTGATCAATTTGTTTTTAAGTCATACGATAGTTGCTTCCTTATATCACTCTACATTTCTATTTCAAAAGTAAATAGTCTAGGCTTTAGTTCTCTCTGGTTCATTTTCTTGGGAAACTCATTCTTCTCTCCAAATATCCACTCATCCTTCCTGTAAGTATTTGCCGAGTAAGTGCCACATTCATTGTTTCCTAAGTGAGGAACTACAGAGGATCAAATATGTAATGCAGATTTATCTTCCTCCAGGAGAATAAGATGTAGTTGAATATACATACAAAACAACTTTTTCACAGGTTCAGAAAGTACATGTAATCTTGACAACTGCAGTTACCTAGTTTTGTCAGCCAAATTTTGGTTTGGATGGTTTAAAACATAGTGTCACTGGGGCACCTGGTGGCTCAGTCGGTTCAGTGTCCGACTTGGGCTCAGGTCATGATCCCACAATTTGTGAGTTCGAGCCCCACACAGGGCTCTGTGCTGACAGCTCAGGGCCTGGAGCCTGCTTTGGATTCTGCGGCTCCCTCTGTCTCTGCCCCTCCCCCACTCGTGCGCGCGCTCTCTCTCTCTCTCTCTCAAAAATAAACATTAAAAATTAAAAAAAAAAAATAGTGTCATTGATTTCTTCAGCCTGTGAACAATTTCAACTAAAATTTTTATAACCAGATCAGCTTCTTATGTTAACAAAGAATCTTTTTTTTTTTTTTTTTTCAATGTGTATTTTATTTTTGGGACAGAGAGAGACAGAGCATGAACGGGGGAGGGGCAGAGAGAGAGGGAGACACAGAATCGGAAACAGGCTCCAGGCTCTGAGCCATCAGCCCAGAGCCTGACGCGGGGCTCGAACTCACGGACCGCGAGATCGTGACCTGGCTGAAGTCGGACGCTTAACCGACTGCGCCACCCAGGCACCCCTAAAGAATCTTAATCTTAACTAATGCTTAATATGTTGAATATGAAATGTATTTCAGTATGGTATTATTAAAAATAATCCCATCCATGTTCAAATGGAACGTTATTTATAGACTCTCTTTAAATGATATTGCTCTCTCAGGTGCCCTACTTGGGCCCTAATAACCTGCCAGATCATCTTTAATGGGTCAGATCTTTCCCAGGGTCTCTGTGTGGGTGGGTCTGAAGATCTGACTACAGTTGCAGAGCTCTGTTGCCGAGCTGAGTGTCTTTCTGCCTTGAAGCTGAGGATCATGCTTGAGTTTCTCATTTAGCTAATTGACACTTAGGTCTTATGAATAATTGTCCTCCCTTAGATAATTGAAGCAGCAGACTCTCCTCTTGGATCCTCTTTATTCAAGCATCATTTCTACCCTGTAAATTACATATGAAATAATTCTATCTTTCTGTTGAAAATTGGAAATATGGTCTGTCTAGAAATTATTTAGCCCTCCCCTCTGGTTAATTCTGCTATCCTCTTTCACTGGTGTCTTAGATGATTGTAGCATTCATTATCGAAAAGAGTGATGCTGATGTGGTTCTATTATCTGGGGAGGCAAAGTTGCTAACTAAGCCTAGGCAGATGACATTTGCACCTTATTATTACTATTTTAAGCCTCAGACTATAATATAAAGGATACAATCATGTATTTTATAATTATAAAGCTCAGGTTCCAAGTCCTAACTATTCTTCAGCCTTAACTTCTCCTTTGTAATGAAAGAATAATAATAGAATGCTTATGACCATTAAATGAGATAAGCATACAAAGGGCTTGGCTTGGCAAATACAGTATATAATAAGTGCTCCATAAATATTAGCAATGAAGATAATAGGCTATGTAAATTTAAAACACGTAAGTCAACATTAACATCACATATTCATGTCCATCACATGAAGTTTTAATCAGTTTTATACCTGCTTGTCATTCCTCTCTATTTTTAAAATGTTTATTTATTTTGAGGGAGGGAGGAAAGGAGGGAGAGACAGAGAGAGACAGAGAGAGACAGAGAGAGACAGAGAGTCCCAAGCAGGCTCTGCAGTAACAGTATACAGCCCGATGCGGGTTGTATCCCAGGAACCGTGAGATCATGACCTGAGCCGGAATCAAGTCTGACACTTAACGGACTGAGCCATTCAGGAACCCCTCATTTCCATGTTTTAACATACAGGTCAGAAAATATTTTCTATAAAGAGCCAGATAGTAGGACATATTGTCTCTGTTGCAACTACCCAACTATGTTGTTGTTGTAGCACAAAGGCAGCCATAAACAACGTGTAAATGTTACGCCTATGTTCCAGTGAAATTTTATTTACAAAAAGAGTCAATGGGTTAGAGTTAGCAAGCGAGCTACATATAGTTTCCTGACTGTTGTGGACTGAATGTTTGTGTAACCCAAACATTCAAATGTTGAAGTCTAATCCCCATTGTGAGGGTATTTGGAAGTGGGGCCTTTGGAAGGTGATTAGGTCATGAGGATGGAGCTCTCATAAGAAATAGTGCCCTTACCAAAAACACGATCCATTAAACAAATACTTGATAAGCTAGGTTTCGTTAAAATTACAAACTTCTGCTCTGTGAAAGACAAAGCCAAGAGAATGAGAAGAAAACCATAAACTGGGAGAAAATATCTGCAGAAGACACATCTAATAAAGGACTGTTACCCAGAGTACACAAAGAACTCTTCAAACTGAAGAATATAAAAAACAACAATCCAATTTAAAAAATGGGTCAAACATTTTTTACCAAACACTTTACCAAAGAAGATATACAGATGGCAAATAAGCAAAGGAAAAGATCTGGTCCATCATCAAGGAAATGCAAATTAAAACAATGAAATACCACCACACGTTTATTAGAATGGCCAAAATCTTGAACACTGACAACACCACATGCTAGCCAGGATGTTGAACATCAGGCTCAACAATCTCATACACTGCTGGTGCAAATGCAAAATGGTACAACCACTTCGCAAGACAGTTGGGCAGCTTCTTATAAAACTAAAAATACTCTTACCATATGATCCAGCAGTTGTGCCCCTTGGTAATTATCCAAAGGAGTTAAAACCTTATGTCCACACAAAAACCTGCAAATGGATGTTTATAGCAACTTTATTCATAATTGCCAAAACTTGGAAGCCACAAAGATGTTCTTCAGTGGGTGAATGGATAAATAAACTGTGGTACATCCAAACAAGGGACTACTATTCAGTGTTAAAAAGAAATGAGCTATTTAAGCCATGGAAAGATATGGAGGAAACTTAAATACATATCACTAAGTGAAACAAGCTGGTCTGAAAAGCTATATACTGTATGATTTTAACTATAAGAATGCTGGAAAAGGCAAAACTAAGGTGACAATATAAAAATCAATGATTTTGCCAGCAGTAGAGGGATGCTGAAGGGATGAATTAGTAGAGTGTAGAGAACTTTCAGGGCAGGATAAAGACTGTAAATGATATTGTAATGATGTCTATATACATTATACATTTGTCTAAACCCATAGAATGTAAATACCAAGAGTAAACTCTTAGGTAAACCGTGGAGTTTGGGTGATTATGATGTCAATGTAGGTTCATTCCTGGTAATAAAACATACCACTCTAGTGAATGATATAGATAATGGGGTTGGTTATGCACATGTCAGGGTAGGGATGTGTGAGAAATCTCAGTATCTTTCTCTTAATTTTGTTTGAAATTAATAATGCTCAAAAAAATAATTAAACACCTTTTAAAAAAGAGACCAGGAGAGCTCTTTCACTTTCTCTCTGCCTTGTGAGAACATAGGAAAAAGGCAACCATTTGTGAACCAGTGGTTTCACTAGATATAGAATCTGTTGGTGCCTTGATCTTGTACTTTCTACCCTCCAAAACTGTGAGAAATAACTGTTTGCTGTAAGCAAATGGTATCTTTGTTATAGCAGCCCAAGGGGACTAACACTGACCCTGTTCTAAATCACTGAAACTTTTTCATAAAGTTCTCCAATTCACATATCTCCAATATAATGTTCTTAGATCCAACTAGTAAAATGACAAATGTCTGCCCATGATAGGGTTTTAGTGGAGAAATGGGAGCACATAATGATTTTTTTCAAAAGGCAAGTGAAGATTGAGTTCAAGAGATTTCCTTTATTCTGTCTGTCCTTTTCTTCTTTTGTGCTAAAACATTTAACCAAAGAATTGATGGTGATAGATGATGCAAGTTATTTTTAATTATTTGATCACATAAAAGCTAGCTCTACCCAGTAGAAATTGCATGGCCGACAGAGGTAGTGCAAAATTATTTTAATTTCTGAAAGACAATATTAGAATGTTGAACTATATTTATAAAATGACTAGAAATTTTAAGGACTTTTAGTCCAACTCTTAACCTATGCATGAATTGCCATTATAGCATACCTCAAAGATTCTAAACAAATGAGATGCCCTCTTTGAACACTTCTAACCTCACTACCTCAATGAAAGCTTGTTGTATTTTTACAGCTATAAAAGAAAATGTTCTTTTTTACATAAAAGTAAAAATGAATCTTTCTTCCAATACTATAGCTATACCTTATCTGCCCTCCAGGATCACATATAAACAGGTACAAATCTTATCCATATAATACCTTTTGATATTTGAAAACAGTTCTCATCCACAAAGTAAAATATAACAAAATCCAAAACCTCACATCAACTTACCAAGACAAAATTTTTCCTAGTTCCTTCAATTTTGTTTTCAATTTGCAATACCAATTTCTTATACTCTTAGCTGATGATTTTGCTTTGTAATTTCATTGATAAAATGTTAGGAATCATATGAGAAATGTATCACAGGTTCTGATTATAACATTATCAGCATTTGTATCTCTAAAATCATTATGTTGAAACTGTTCAACATTTCACTAAAAATGATAAATTAAGACTGTTATAAAAGAATATATACATTCTTTATATATATATATATATATAAAATGTTCATAGATAGATGACTTAATATTGAAAACACACTTCCTATTGAATCCATAAGTCCATAAATTCCTGTGGGCTTTTTGTTGTTTTTTCAAAGAACTTTTCAGAACTTTTGCATATATTTACACAGAAGAATAAAAGTCCAAAAGGAGCTAAGTCAAGTTGATAAAAAAAAAAAAAAAAAAAAAAGGCAGAGGGTAATTAGGTTACCACAGTTAAGGTGCTAATGGGAGAGAATCATTCACTTAGAATAAGGTAGCACCCTACTCATCAACAGAGAAAGACTAAATTGTTATATGACATTGGGGAGTCTGGTTCACCATATGGAAAAAATTACTATTGGATCCCTCACCTTATGCTATATACAAAGATCTTGATGGATTAAATACCTAAATGTGAAATACAAAAATATGAAGCTAATAGAAAAAGTATGGCAGAGCATATTTGTGATTTAAAAGTGAAAAACAAAAAGTATAAGGTAAGAAGTTAGTGGTTTAGCCACATCAAAATTAAGGATTTTTGTTCAACAAAAGAAAATGAAAGAAAAATTAAGATACAGTGACAGACTGGGAAGATTATTTAAAATGTGTAAAACAGGGGTGCTTGGGTGGCTCAGTTGGTTAAGCATCCGACTTCAGCTCGGGTCATGATCTCGTCATTCGTGGGTTTGAGCCCCGTGTCAGGCTCTGTGCTGACAGCTCAGAGCCTAAGCCTGCTTCAGATTCTGTGTCTCCCTCTCTCTCTCTCCAAAATAAATAAATTTTAAAACATTGAAAAATAAAATAAAATGTCTTTAGACAAACAAGAGATTTTCAACAAAAGATAGTTTAAGCAAAATTAATGGACACATAAATCATTAAAAATGTCTAAGACAAAGAGATTAATATTGATGATATATAAAGTATATCATTCAATCACCAACTAAAAGCACTGAAATTAAAGGCAGAGAAATAGTCAAAATTATTAAAGGAAAATCTTCAAAAGGTGAAATCTGAATAGTTAATGCTATGTATGAGTAGGTAATCAAATCCACAGGTTCACAAGATTGGCAAAAATCACAAAGTTACATAACAGTAAGTTTTGGCAAATATGTCGGGGAGTAGAAATTTTTTTTTTTTAAACGTTTATTTATTTTTGAGACAGAGAGAGACAGAGCATGAACGGGGGAGGGTCAGAGAGAGAGGGAGACACAGAATCTGACACAGGCTCCAGGCTCTGAGCAGTCAGCCCAGAGCCCGACGCGGGGCTCGAACTCACATACCTCGAGATCGTGACCTGAGCCGAAGTCGGACACTTAACCGACTGAGCCACCCAGGTGCCCTGGAGAGTAGAAATTTTTAAGCACAGTCACTTATATCAATTTAAAGCCCCCAAATAACTCCACATGCATTATAAGAATACATTTACATTTGCTAATCAACAGTAAACACATTAGATTGGGTGAGGTAAGCCAGGAGAGGGAAAGGGGACTGAAAACAAAATATGAAAAATAAAAGTAAAACGAAAGGGTTATGTGGACCAATGACCATGTGCTGTAAACTGAAGAACAGTATTTTATTGATGTTGTGCACTGGGGTTATAAAAATTAAATATTAATTGTGGCGCCTGGGTGTCTCAGGCATTTGTGCGTCTGACTTCGGCTCAGGTCATGATCTCTCAGGTCGTGGGTTCGAGCCCTGCATCGCAGCCTGGAGCCTGCTTCAGATCCTATGTCTCCCTCTCTCTCTGCCCTTACCCACTCATGTCCTGTTTTTCTCTCTCAAAAATAAATAAACAATAAAAAATAAATAATAGTAATAATAATAATAAAATCAAAGTAGATTTGAATTAAACTTTAAATATTCCACGAATATTTCATTAGGTTTTTAAAAAGAAAGCATGTGTCAACAGTTTGTAGGAAAAATGCCTAAACTACTTACTAATGAGTAAGAAACAGATTTATTTAGAATGCTAGAAAGGCATTTTATAGGACCAATGTATTTATTAAAAACAAGAGTAGCATGGGAAAGAAAACTACTTTCAACATATTTTGTTTTTCTAATTCACTTAGTCATCTGTGAGTCCAACACCAGTCATAGGATAGGAAATGCTGCTGACAGGGCATATGTGCAAGAGATATTGTAATACATTCAAGCCCAGATTATGGGGAGGATGTGTTCCTTGATTTCAGGGAGTGAATGATTTCAGAAACAAGACAGAAGATGGAACAGGGAATTAAGAAAGAAGCTGAAGACAGAAAGATGAGAAAAGATTTGAATTGACTAAAAGGAGCAAAAAATGAACAAGAAGGCTAGCTTTCAGGGGTCAAGACTTGTAATAATTAAGGGGAAATGATGCTTATGAGGAAAAAAAAAAACAACAATACACTACGAATATTGTTACCTTGGCTCCTAAAAGATGGATTTCGGACCAAGGGGAAAAGAAACACAGCAAACAAACTACTGCACATGATCTGTTGCCTGTCTTGGTTTGGCCTGTAATTTAGCACAGTACTTCGTAACAGGCTTTGTGTATTTACTTAATGAATACATAAAGCAATTAAATTCAAGACTACAAGAGTAAAGAGTGAAAGGTTACTTGGAGGAAGTAGTGGGATTTCTAAGAAGGAAGAGCAAACCTGGATAATCTCAGTAAATTTCAAGTACTCTTTTGTCTGGATTATCTCATTATACCTAAAAGCTATTAAATACCCTAAAATTCATATTTTTTAATGCAAGGAAGTGCCAATTATCTTCATTTGCTCATTATTTAAATTCTTAAGCGACTACCATTTAAGGAAGTGTTTTGGGATTTTATTTTCTGTTAAATTTCCCTGGAAGTTAACTTTCAAATTTACAAATAAATCGATTTTCCTCAATGTATGTTCTCTGTTCTGCTACGTCCGTAACAATTCTCACACAATATCACCTAATCTGAAAAAAATATATACATACGCATATACATATATACACATATATATTTACATATTTCTAAATTTTCCAAAATGACATTCCTGGATGTTTTCTGTAGTTCCATTCCCCTTTTAATTGCATAGCAGATTCCCTCTCTAAACTGCCTTTCAGTCAGCCTGGGTATTAGCCATTAAAAATGGAATATTGGTTGTCTCAATTATGTAAAAAGCTTATCTGATTCTAAGGGTCACTGAAGTTTCCAACCCTCTTCCGAAAATAAAGGATATAGCTAGTGTAAATGATTCCTTTGCATTACTGGCTTTCAGATGACAATTAAATTGAGTGTAGGAGGGAGGCTATCTTCCTTAAGACTATTTCCTCTAGTGAGTAGTAAAATACATCAGCTTTTTATCATATAAAGGAGCAATTGACTTAGTGACAAATAGACCCACTTGAAGAGAGCTATTCTGAAGTAAGGCATATAAATCTCATTAAGAAGGAAAAAAAAAAAGATGAGGTATTTCCTCTATTGATATTTACAAGAAGGGATGAAATATCTTAGATAGGCAGATCAGTCAGACAACCGTCTTCCATTAAATCCAGCTCAGTATAGCACATAGAATCAATATGAAAACATATAAAAATAAATGTTGAAATCACTTAGTGCTGCTTCTGAGTGAAAACAGCAAGCAGTCCAGGAAAAATTTCTTTCATCATCTTTATGTAACAATAGAACCATTTAACAGAAGAGGTGGGATGGGTTTATTTCTCGTTTTTACAATGTTATCTTTAATTCCATTCTTTCCATATGTCAACCTTCACTCTGGATTTTTACATTTAAGTTTTATTAGTGTCATCTAGATTGCAAAGTTTTAGGAAGAAGAAGAAAAAAAACAGAGTTAGGAAAATTGAAACTACTTCCTAGCATTCACAACCTTTCAAATCTCATTTTATAGGACATAATAAATCTGCTAATATATTATGTTCATTTAAGACTTCTGATTTTAGAAAAGCTTTCATTTCTAAAGATGATTACTTCATCTTGTCATTAAAATAATCAAGTTGGACAAATGTAACTTTCCTCAATTTGATGAAAAAAACTAAATTCCAAAAAGGTTGAACATCTTATTTAACGACACAAGTCACAATAGCAGAACTTTGAGAGAAAACTATTCTTTTGACTCTTTTGACTCCCAGTCCAGTGCTCTTTCCAGTGTCCTTATTCACCTTACAGAATGCGTGACAATGTATAATTAGCCTTTTAAGAAGAGTCCTTCCCGATGTCAGTTTTACAAGTTTCCTGAAAATTGACTATGGTGGTTTATAGTGTAGTTCCCCGATAGATAAATGTGAAGCTCATTCCTGACATAAAATACAAGCAGTTCTCTATTTACTCATTGAGGACATATGTGTATCTTCACCCCTGTTCTTTTCATTAAAAAGTAGCTTATCTTTTGTTATGTTTCAAACTAGTGTCAGTCTCCAGATAAAGAGAGAAATATGATGACATATGGAGACCTTATCAATGGCTTATGATATCTGTGTCTGGAAAAAATAGACGAAAAGTTCAAAGGTTATGCTTTTGATTTTTTTTGTATTTATTTGAGTGGGTTTATTGGTTTTTAGTTGACTAATACCAATGAAAAGCATGTCCCGCCTTTAAAAAATTTTTCAGTTTCAGAAAAAAATACCCATGGACCGTTTAGTTCTTACATGATGGCATAATTTAAAACAAATGAAATGAAATAAATACAATTTAATTTTGGTATGAAAAATGAACAGTGTCTCAGAAGCTCTAAGACAAGGAGGAACTGATTTCTATAAAGGACTATATTATGCTTCTATGATTCACACAAGAGGAGGAAAAAAACACTGAGACTGATCAAAGAAAATTATCTGAAGAAAACAGAATCAAAAGATTGCACAGAAAAAGATTTTAGAAAGAGACTTCACCATAAATATTATAACAAGATCATAATACTATTGTTTTTTATGGAAACTGAGAGCTTTTGAACTTAAAATAAGATGGATGCCTTCACTATGTGCTACCAAAATCTACTTATATGACCCAAAAGTAACAAGAAATGTATTCAAAATAACAGCATCTGGAATGGAATCTGATGCAATATGGAGGAAGATATTTAATTAAGGAACAGTTTTCCCTCTTATCACTATTGTGGAGAGATCACAAATTCACTGAAATCACCATGTGGCTAATTTCTTCTTGAACAAACACTGAACGCAATTATTATTCCATTGTAATATATTATTGCAATGTAAAATACTCATAATTTATAAAGGCTAACTATATAGCAATGGCATCTTTTAATTTAGTATTTTCATTTAACTTAACCTGGTTTCTTTGTGAGTAAAATACACATGATAATAATAGCAAGTTTTTGCACTGATACAGGAATATATTATAGGATATGTAAAGCACTTAGCATAGTTACCTGCCATGATATAAATACTAACACGAGGATAGATAGCTATTGATACGTTTCAAGCTCTTATCTCTGACACCTTATCTTTGCTACCTGGGGCCTCAAGTTTGCATTCATATTTGCTGTCCCTGGACTAGATCAGCCTCTCCATCTTACTGTGGCTGTCTCGTAGGAAGAAACTTCTGCCTCAGCTCCATTTCACAGAATCTGATCAGCTGTCCACAACCTCACTTGTAAAGTTTCTGAAGAACAGTTCTTGTGCAAAATTCAGAAAAGACAATTGGTTGTGTTAATCATTTTCTCCTTCAGCATTTCAACACTGTATCTCTGTTAAATCTGAACACTGTAAAGTAACACACTTGGACTATATCACTTTTCTCTTCTTAAACAGTCACTTATATTTCACATTAATCAAAGATTAATTTAAAAAGAATCATTAGCGCCCTGTTGACTATTTAGTGTCCTACGTTTATAGACAGTACAGACACATGCAGAAATTCTTCTCAAAGGTCACAAAAAATCAATCTCTTCTGATGAATGTTTTGCTTCCCCTGTTTAGACAACAAGCTTTATATATGCCACTGTTTAATATTTTTGCCCTACGTGCCAGCATGCTCAGATTTTATATTTTTACTGAGCTATTTGTTTTCCCAGAGGGCTTGTCTATAGCTTAATTTTTGTCTTTCATATTTTATTAAGAAGCTTTTGTAAGGTTTTGTATCTCAAAGGTTTTGTCTTGTGTTGTTTTGTTTTTTAATAGATTATGACACTATGCATGTGTGGGTGCATGTATGCAAATTTCAGGTATCTGTATTTTAGGGGAATGTAATGAGACAGAATGTTGTATGCCCCATTTATGAAACTTAGCTTATAACTAGATTCACTGAATTAAAGAACTCTGGAACAGAAAATATCTTAGGGATTCTCTTACCGCTTCATTTTAGGGGTGATAAAGTTGTGTTCTTAATAAGTTAAGGACCTTGCTTAAGATCCCATAGTAAGGTGGCAAAGCTTAAATTTATGATTTTTCCTCTTTTCATTAGCCATACTATCTTGGTCTAGAAAAGATATCCTATCAAATGAGAATACAGTAAAACATTTGGTGCTAATCTGTCCATTCTTTGCTTTGTTGTTTTTGTTTTCTCTTTAGCCTGAATCCTCTAACACAGACTAATATCCAATGTTATTGAAAAATTCATTGGTTTCAGGTTTTATCTCCTCTTTAAAAAGAGACGAACTCTTAGCTAAGGTCAGTAATGAGCATCCCATGATCTGTTATTTTAATCTGCCATTTCAAATTTATTTACACAGTTTACTTATTTCACCTCTAAAGTGCAGACATGGTACTTATTATAGTTTAGATTGCAGTATAATTTGAACACATCAAGAAATGTATTTGACTCCCAGAACAGTGAATGATCAACATTTAACACAACAAATCCCTGTTAAGGGCATAAGAGGCTCTGCTGAGGATGTCTCTGAAGATCAATACTATTAAATCACACATTTTCCCATTATTTGACTTCCCAAATCCCAGACAGAGGCCTTATTGATTTTACTTGACAACTTTTTTCCCCCCACTGTTTGTTTCTTGTGCTTTCTCTACCCATTGGATGTTGATCAAACAGCGACTTTTATCTTACTAGGCGGGAGCTATTCAGCCTAGAGCTGCTTCTGTGGCTGTCACTCAATGAAGGCCCACAGGCCTCTTGGGCAAACATGCCAGCTCTCAGCTCCTTCTTCCAAGAAAAAATCCTGCCTCACTCAAAAGTGGCCACATAAATTGGCTCGGAACAGCATTCTTCCTGGAGTGAAGTCTACAGACACATTTTCTCTATCAATAGAACAATGCAGACAAGGATATATCCCTTCCAAATTCTGTAATAAAAATTTCTTGGCATAGATATAGAGGAAATTGTGTGAAAATAACATCTATAACAATATTAGAATGTGAAATTTTAAACTCTGAGAATTTGAGAAAAATTTAGTGGTCATCTGGTTCACTGGTTGACTGAAACTTGGCAGAATAAAGAAAGAAAATGAATATACTTGAAGAATTAGTTGAAGAAAAAATATAGAAATAGCCCTCTACTGGAATTATATAATGCCTAGGAACTACTAACCATGAAATCAAGTATTATGAACTTTCTAGAGGTATAGCAGTAGTTTGTATATAGTGTGATACTAAAAAGCAAACACAATTGAAATGGAATCTTTTTATAATCTACAGTGGGGGTCAGTGAACTTTGTCCATAAAGGGCCACATGGTAAATATCTTCAGATTTGCAGATCAAAAGGTCTCCGTTGCAGTTACTCAACTTTGCTGCTGCAACATGAAAGAAGCCATAGACAATTCATAAATAAATGGGTGTGGCTGTGTTCCAATAAAACTTTATTTACAAAAACAGGCAGTGGAAGGAATCTGTCCCACAGGTTGTAGTTTGTTGACACTTGATCTACAGGAAATATACAGTTCTGGTTTTACTGACTAGATAGACAAACTGATAAAGAAGGGAATCTAACATGCAATTACCAACTATCCATTTTTATGGAGGACTGCCTTTTATTTTGAATGTATGCTTTGTCTTCTTTTTTTGCATTAACACATTTTTTTAAATGAAATGAGGGTGAGATCAAATGGCAAAATTGTGTGTGTGTATGTATGTGTGTGTATATATATGTATAAAACAAAATTTTATAATTTTAATATATATATGATACACGCATTAAATAAAATTTTGCCATTTGGGTCCACCGTTTTTTCATTTAAAATGTATACACAGACAACAGACACATGAAAAGATATTCATTGTTACTCACCATCAGGCAAATGCAAGTCAAAACTACAATGAGATGTCACCTCACATCTGTAAGAATGGCTAAAATCAACAACACAAGCAACAGCAGGTGTCAATGAGGATGTGGAGAAAAAGGAACCCTTGTGCACTGTTGGTGGGAATGTAAACTGGTGCAACCACTCTGGAAAACAGTATAGAGATTCTTCAAAAAGGTAAAAATAGAACTACCCTTATGATCCAGCAATTGCACTACTGGGTATTTACCAAAAGAACACAAAAGCATTAATTCCAAGGGAGACATGCACCCCCAAATTTATTGCAGCATTATTTACAATAGCCATGATATGGAAGCAGCCCAAGTGTTCATTGATTGATAAATTAATAAAGAAGATATATATATATATATATATATATATATGATCCCACACATACATACAATGGAATATTATTCAGTCATAAAGAGAATGAAATCTTGTTACTTGCAATGACATGGATGGAGCAAGAGTATTTGCTAAGTGAAATAAGTCAGTCAGAGAAAGACAAATACCATATGATTTTACTTATATGTGGGATTTAAGAAACAAGCAAATGAGCTAAGGGAAAATAAAAATGAGAGAGAGAGAGACAAATCAAGGAAGAGACTTTTAAATATTAAGAACAAACTGATGGTTACCAGAGGAGAGGGGATTGGAGGGATGTGTTAAATGAGTGATGGAGTGCAATTTGTCATGAAGAGCACCAGGTGATGCATGGAATTGTTGAATCAGTATCTTGTACAGCCAAAACTAATAGAACACTGTGTGTTCCCTAACCAAAATTAAAATAAAAACTTAAAAAGACAAAAATAAATAAAACTAAAATGTATATATACACATATTAAACAAAATTTTATAATTTTAAAGAATATATGATGTATATTTTACATATATATATACATTAAACAAAATACATATAAAATATATCTATTAAATAAAATTTGCCATTTTCTTTCACATTTGTTTTGTAAAAAAATATATATTAATGCAAAATAGGAAGGCAGGACATATATTTAAAACAAAAGCGTTCTATGTGAAAATAGATAGTTGATTATATATCTATCTCCAATTGATTCTGTTTCTCTGGAGAACCCTAACACACTGGTCTATAATAAAATACAAGGGTATCGATCATTAGTACACCCTCTCACTTTCATGAGTGCCAGAGTTCATTTATGCAGCATTCCTGATATGAAATTATGCAATTGTTATTATTATCTGATTGATAGGGAGTTTATTACCTAATAAATAGAGTACCAATTCTATTTTATAATACCTTACTTTGCTGGCAATGGTTCCTGAAAATCTCGGCCATTTTGAGATAAACATCATTCTATTGTAGTAAACACATGAACCAGAAATTCTAATTCTACTATTGGCACCTCCAAACAGCTGGGCTTTATACCCTATATCCTACTTTTAGTGATGGTTAACAGCTTGGGCTTTGGAGTCTATCAAAGCTGAACGTAAATTCTGACTCTGAAATTTTGAATACTAGTTGTAGCCCTTGGTAAAATTACTAAATGCCAAGTCCCAGTTCCTTCAGCTAAAATATGCAAATAACAAACATCACCTATAATATAGGGACTTTTCTGAAGTTTAATTAAGAAAATGAATATAAACTGCCTGGCAGATAAGAAGTGCTCACAAGAAGATATTGTTGACATCATTAGTGTTGCTAGGGTTAATAGAAGAAGAGATCAAATCATGTCCCAAAATGACCAAAAATATATTTCAGGTTTTGCTATCCATTCAAAAATATTTTTAGGCACCTATCATATTGAGAGCACAATGAAGATCAGGATAGAAAGTGGATTTGACTCTTGTAAATCTTACGCCCTAGCAGAGATAAAAGATGGCATTGTCTGTACCTACATGAATCCTCAAAAGTAGGTCATGGTCGGTGGGTTTGCTAAATCTCAGGAGTCTTTTTGCCCGTGTCTGAATACTTTCAGGAGGAAGTATACACATCTCTATTAGCAATCATAGAGCTACATACTGCCTTTTCCATCATTCATGATAAGGAATCAGTGTTATCGATACTGTCTTCTGCCTGTGGACTGTTAACAAGATTCCTCCTCTGATTTTCTAGTAATTATATATACAACCCTCTTTGTATTCTAAGGATGGGTTGCTACTATGTATTTAGTAGGTCCATCCCCTTTAATGGGTAGATTTCAAATTTGTGGATGTTGTAGATATATATATGAAAGAATAATTTCAAAATAATGAAATTGGAAGGCAGTGTATAAGAAAATTGATGCTGAACAACAATCCGAATTGCATATCTTAATCTAGACATGTTTGATGTGTAGTCTAGACATCGTGATTAAAGTTGATTATGTCAGGGCCTTAACAAGCTCAACATGTGTCCTTCTTTGCGTTAGTGGGGTTTGGAGAAATCATATTCTATTCAACCCCCTTACATCTGATTACCCCACCATCTGTAGGAGGAAATCCTAGAGAGGATAAATTTGCATACCGAAGCCAAGTAAAGGTTGAGTTCCAATTCCATTACCAAACTACCTAAATCAGAATTTTAATTCCACCTTAACCCCTTTAGATTACAGTCTTAGACTACATGGACTCAGTGTATCACAGAAGCAATGTTTGAAAGACACAACACAAATTTAAGAATCTAACAAATTCATCAAACGTATCATATGAAAAGATTGTTTTTTGGCTTATAGGCTCAAATTATATTTACTGAGCATTTTTGTATTCTAGTGAACTGGTATACCTATTACTCTATAAATCAGATTCCACAGGTGTGTAGATAGAAGCTTTTTTTCCCCTAACTATCTAGAAACTACACCAATTTTCTTTCTTCCTTCTTCCTGATTTAACTCGGTGGATCCAACATATGCTCTGTAACATTTTAGAATGGTGATAGGAACAGTTGGCAATATGTGATGGCTGCAGAGCAAGGGAACACCTGGGAAGAGAAAGGCTGACTTTTTCGAAGACTGCACCTCCTGTTACCGACCACAAGGAAAGGGAAAGGATTGTGATTCCTTTGAGCAATAAACTGCCAGGTGACATTTCCAGGCTGGTGCCAGTCAGGGCAGCAGACACCTGGGGTGATGAATTGGGCATAAAGCACACACAATTTCAGGGCAAAGCAATGGAACGGAACTAAGAGAGCATGTTATCAAAAAAGAGGAGAAGAGAAGCTTTCCTGAAAGAGCTGGAAGTGAGAAACTTTGTGTCCCTCTAACTGACATGTTCCAGTGACAGAGCTGAGCACAGGGAGCTTGTGAGCAGCGTACAATACACTCCTGAGAGTCTTCAGCTCCTTACGCACTCTCTATTGGTCAAACAGAAGCCTCTACATCGTGGGGTTAAGAATAAAACATAAAAGAGACGGTGATATTACGTTTACAATTGCTCCTATTTCTGTTTTGTTTTATGATCCATCGGATTTTAAATGTTCTGCAATTACTATTGTATGGCACTACTGTGGTCTTTTAACAAAAACATTTTTGTGACATAAAAAAAAAGGAAAAAATTCTCCTTTAAGTTGGGGAAGGCAGCATGGATAAACAAAATTAGCCTGTGTCGCTAATTGCTGAAGCCCAATGACAGGTATATTGGATTTGTTATATTCTTTCTCTCAAAAAATTTGACCCTCATCCTTACACACAGTCCAGCAAACATCCCATATCTCTTCTCCCCATCACCACAAAATTTCTGAAAGAGACAAGATTTCTCTACTAGTTCACCACCCTCACCTGCATTCCCTATTTAAACCACCCAGTCTGGCTCCCATTTCTGACCGTGTCACTAAAACAGCTTTTATCAAGGTCAAAATTGATCTTTATTTTGCCAAACACAATAGACACTTTGCTGTATGTATCTCATTCGATTTCTTATTACATTTCAACTCTTTAAGCTTTTTTTCTAATTATTAAAACAATCTTTCTGTTCTATGAATTTACTTTATTTTTTAAAGAGTTTATTTATTTATCTTGGGAGAGACAGAGAGACAAAGAGAGAGACAGAGAGAGTACGTGTGGGGAAAGAGCCTGATGCGGGGCTTGAACTCATGAACTGTGAGATCATGACCTGAGCCACAGTTGGATGCTTAACTGACTGAGCCACCCAGGCTCCCCTCTATGAATTTCCTTTCAAACTAATTTAAATTTTACAATTTACTTTCCTCAGTCTTCATCTGTCATACTACCAACTCTTGCTTTTTCTTTTGTTCTTTCATCTCCTAAATCCTCACACATTGGTCATGGACCTTCTTTGTCTATCCACTTTGCCTCCTGAGGACAGACTCCCATTCATGACCCCAGGTCTCATTTCTTGTCCTGGCTCCTTCCACGAGATTAAGCCTCATTTGGCCAATTACTCACTGATATTTCCATTTGGATGTCTAATATACCTGATAACATGGCCAAAAGAAAAATCGATCTTTCTTGAAAATATATTTCTCTCCTGGTTTGCTTCACATCAGTTAACAACATGCCCATTCTCCAAACTGATGAAACCATAAAACTAAAAGGCATTCCCCATCTCCCATCTCTCAGTCTTTTGATTTTACTTGTAAAAAGGGAAAGGATTCAGGCACTTCTCTCCCTCTATTGCCATTACCCTTGTTGAAGTCAGCATCATCCCTCACTGCAACTACTACATTAGTCTCCTGAATGGTCTCCCGGCTTCTGCTTCAGGCTCCCTGCAACTCATTCTCTACACGGTACCAAAAACATATTTTGCACATTAAAATAAAATCATGTCACTCCCATGCTTCCATGGCTTCCCTCTGCATTTAGAAAACAAGCAAACAAACAAA
Organism: Leopardus geoffroyi; assembly: GCF_018350155.1. NCBI lineage: Eukaryota > Metazoa > Chordata > Mammalia > Carnivora > Felidae > Leopardus > Leopardus geoffroyi. The sequence goes on from NC_059328.1 coordinate 59,476,575, forward strand.
CAAACAACAAACACCTATTTTGCTCACTATGGTCTCTAACCCCTGGTTGATCTGACCAGCACGTGCTAATCTTTTGCAACCTCACCTTAAGCTATTCTTTCCCCTTTTCTCTGCTTGTTCCAGGCCCACTGCCTTCAGTTTTAAAACACACTGACTTCTCTCCTGCTTCAATTATTCGCAGATATTATTCTCTCTACACAGAATGCACAGCATTACTTCACACAGCAGCCTCCCTTCCTTCAGCTTCAAGTCAAGGCTTCACTTAAAAGATAGCTTCTCAAAGATACCTCCTTGTTTTATTCATAGTCTATGACTTTATACAGTCTTTAGTTAACGTGTAATTATTTCCCTCTTCATCTGTGTCTTCCAACAAGATTGTAAACTCTGAAGTTAGTAGCTGTATTTTTGCCTCTTACATCTGTGTATTCACTGTTTAGCAAATTGTCTGGCATGTAAGTGTTCAATAGAGGATTTTTAAAGAAAATAAATGTAAAATAAATATTCATAATATAACCATTATATAACGAGCTAAGGATTTTTTTACTAAGCAATCTATTTTTGCAAAACATGTTAGCCAGATTGAACGCTCTCAACACTGAATGTATTTGCACTATGACAAAATTAAGAATCTCTTTTCTTTTTAACATATGAGAGCTATAGAAGAAAAATTTACCCTAGCAATAAGACTTCTTGATCACTCCAGACAGCCCAATCTAAGTTTATTTATTTATTTTTCAGACAGAGAGAAAGCATGTATGTGTGTGTGAGCAGAGGAGGGACAGAGAGAGAATCCCAAGCAGGCTCCTTGCTGTCGGCACAGAGCCCAGTGGGGTGGAGCTGCATCTCAGGAACCATGAGATCATGACCTGAACCAAAATCAAAAGTAACACTTAACCGACAGTCACCCAGGCTCCTGTAGACAGCCCAATCTAGTAGAAATAGTCAAGGGCTAAGAAGAGTTGTTGGTTTTCTCATTTCTTGCCTGTTGATCATTTTTCAGCCAGCTGCTGTCTCTTATGTCTGAAAATTTAAGAATTGCCAACTACGACTTTATTTGAAGGGCAAACATTCCTTTACACCTATCACATTTTAATAAACCAATCTGCAAGTTATCATATACTTTAGGCTTACATGTTAAATGAATATGAATGTTTATACGACTTTCTCAAAAATCAATTAAATGCCTCACAAAAGCCATCAGGTGCCTACTGAGTCAAACACAGGGTTGAGAAGCCATTTTATCTTTACGGATGTGTGTTCAAAATCCATAATTAGTCCTTGTCATGTCACAAAAGGAAAAATGGAGTATACTTCCATGAAATACCTGGTTGTAATCAACTCCACTGAGAATCTTGCTTTGAGAGTTCTCTCCTTCTCTTCAGCTGGTTCTTTTGTCCTGTAATTGAATTGAATTTGCTCCTCACCCCATTCCTTCCAGACAGCTTCTCATTTGAGGGCTCTGAAGATGTATTACACTAATATATCCTCAGAATGACAATGCTATGATGATGCATGGGTATAATACATCTTCAGAGCTTCAGCACTGTCCAGAAACAATACAGCTAGTACTGGATTAAATTCAAACCTAATGCAAAAGGAAGCATTTTAAAAAATTGGCTAACAAGGAAGGTGAAAATAAAACATAAATAAAAAAAGTTATTTTAATGAATTCCATAATCCTGCATATTTTAAAAACAAGTTTTTGAGACTTCAGTATGGCTTATTATTAATCTGTAAATTTATGCAAGAATATACTTTGCAAATTTCTAAAGATCACAGTGAAACATAACCTTAGTTAGACAAAAATACACAACAATTCTAGGTTTTTAGTCTCCATCTCTTAGGCAAAGTTTACACACAAAGTTTATATGCAATAAATATTGCATTTTGTCTCTTTTGTCTGGCAAAATTAGTCTCTCAACATTTCATAAGACATTTTCATTATGTATAATACTAGGGGACATTTCATGAATGCTGACCTTCTTCCCTTAGGACAAAGTCACTTTTGTAACATTATGGTCAAGTTAATCAAGAAAAGTATAATTTTAAAACAAGGTGGAGTACCATTAAAATTCAATAGCAATGTATTGATTTTGAGTAACGAAAATGGGTATAGTATTCTTTTACACAGGAAATCATAACTCCTCTAATAATTTATTTCAAGCCAACCATATGCTCATGTCTATAACTGTCAATGACACTTTGGGTCTTGATTTGTAAAAAAAAAAAAATCATTATTGACATATTTTTTTTTCTTATTGTAGTAATAAGCCAGAAACAGCACTTAAATTTCAATAGAGCTTGTTTGTATAGGAATGTAGTCTTGATGGACATGATTTTACATTTATGAGAAGTAAAACCAAGTTGTATCTTCACTGACTGATGGGATTTAAATGATCAGTACAACCTGGGTTCAAATGAACATCATGCTTTTTTCTTCGAGAATGTATCTATGAAGTTATAATACTTTACATGTAAAATAGTCAGCATATGTTAAACTATGTTAGAACAGTGCCTGGGGCATACTAAGTGCTCAATAATTAATACTTCATATAAGTATTAACTGGGCTCATTTTATTTTATTTTTTATTATTATTATTATTTTTTTTAACGTTTATTTATTTTTGAGACAGAGAGAGACAGAGCATGAACAGGGGAGGGTCAGAAAGAGGGAGACACAGAATCTGAAACAGGCTCCAGGCTTTGAGCTGTCAGCACAGAGCCCGACGCAGGGCTCGAACTCACGGAACGCGAGATCATGACCTGAGCCGAAGTCGGCCGCTTAACCGACTGAGCCACCCAGGCGCCCCTATTTTTTATTATTTTTAATGTTAATTTTTGATAGAGACAGAGTGCAAGCGGGGGGTGGGGGGAAGATGGGGAGAGGCAGAGAGAGAGGAGACACAGAATCAGAAGCAGGCTCCAGGCCCTAAGCTGTCAGCACAGAGCCCAATATGGGGCTCGAACCCACAAGCCATGAGATCATGACCTTAGCCAAAGTCGGACACTCAACCAACTAAGCCACCCAGGCACCCCAAACTGGGCTCATTTATACATTCACAGTACCTACTGGTGATCTTTCTGGAACCATATGGGATCTATTTTAATATTATGAGTGAAATTTTTACCCATGGAGTCTCACCTCAGCATGAATTAGCATGAAATTTACAACCAAATTAAAAGCTGAATTTTCTAAGATTACAAACAAGCCCTAACTTGTTTTAATATAACCAGTTATGTAATATCTTTTCCTAATACATGTAAGGTGACATTGAAATCACTCTGAAAAAATAATCTAGAAAAATCTAATTCCTAAAACATAAACAGCCTAAAAGAATGCAACCTTGCCATCTGCAACAAAATGGATGGATATAGAGGGTAAAATGTTAAGTAAAATAAGTCAGTCAGAGAAAGATAAATATTATATCATTTCATTCCTATGTGGAATTGAAGAAACAAATGAACAAAGCAGGGGGGGGGGGAGAAACAAAGAATCAACACTCTTAAATATATAGAACAAACTGGCAATTGCTAGAGGGGAGGCGTGGGGGGCAGGGGTGAAAAATCTGAAGGGGATTAAAGAGCACACTTATCATGAGAACTGAGTCATGTATAGAATTGTTGAATCATTCCCTATATTACACATCATCTGAAATTAACATAACATTGTATGTTAATAATACTTAAATTATTTACTTTTTTTAATGTTTGTATATTTTTGAGAGAAAGACAGCATGAGCAGGGGGAGTGTCAGAGAGAGAGGAGACACTGAATCCAAAGGAGGTTCCAGGCTCTGAGCTGTCAGCACAGAGCACAATGTGGGGCTTGAACCCACAATCCATGAGATTATGACCTGAGCCGAAGTCAGACGCTCAACCAACTGGGCCACCCAGGTGCCCCAATTTATACTTAAATTTTTAAAAAACAAATTAAATTAAAAAATATACATAAATAACCTAATACCAACCATTATTTCCAAATTCAGTCCACCCAAAGGAGATAAACTGGAGTGTGTGTGTGTGTGTGTGTGTGTGTGTGTGTTTTCCTAATGCCCAACTCCTCAGAAAATCAAGTTCCATAAGAAAAAAAAAAAAGATCCTTTATAAAATGCTTGAAATTCTTGATGGGTTCATGTTTTCTGTTTTACATGGGTAAGCACTTTCCTCTGAGAATAGTGGATTATATTTTATATTGATTCATCGTATCATCAGACTCATTGTTTAGCCTTATATGTGTTTTAAAATAATGAAAACTTTCTTGTTTTCTAAATTCAAATAGTAGGCATTAACAGTTCTGAATACAAACAATTCCTCATAGCCCACCACTAACTAAATAGAAGTAGAGAGGACTCTGGAAACAGACAAATGAAAGTTAAAATTATAAAGAAAACTCCCAGAACAAAGAGGCACTTTTAACTGCATATATAAATTATTGGTGTGCAATCTTATGGTAAAAGTTTAACTTGCCATCATTATGTAGATTCATTCATTATATAATTATCCATTATGTAAAGCCATTATGGAAATTCACAAACGCTCCACATAGAGTGCAACTCTACAATGGAACCAGAACCATAGCTTGTAATCTGAAGATCTCATATTGTTGAAATGTCATCAGCATAAATTGCTGGTTTTACTAAATTTTTCTTCCTAACATTGAAGAGTAAAGTGCAGTGTCAGGATTGCAAACCTGAAAAAAGACTCTTAAAGAATTACAGTGTTTGGGCGACAGGCTGCCAGCTTGCGAGGATCACACACACAGCCTCTTCATCATACCATCCTTGGTGTTGGCCCAGCACTCAAGTGTTTCAGAGACTTTCTTTCACAAAAGGGGAATGACAATAGAATCAAGAGCACTAATAGAAAGTAATAGCTTCTGGTTTGTACCTGTATTGACTCAAATTATTTTCAGAATTATTTTAAACAATAGATTTGAATGGTACACATCATTTTTAGTTAATAATTTTCATTTTCTATAGCTTTCTATTTTTTCTGATAATTAACATTTCTGTCTTAATTCTCTTTAAAGGTTATAGAAGTTTTAATGTGCTAAACCTGTATGTCTTACAGCTAGGAAATAAAGTTTAAAACCTAAACTTCTTTTAAAGTATCTAAGGCAGGGGTCAGCCAACTCTTAAAAAAAACAGACAATGGGGCTCCTGGGTGGCTCAGTCGGTTACGTGTACGTCTTCAGCTCAGGTCATGATCTCACGGCTTGTGAGTTAGAGCCCCATATCGGGCTCTGTGCTGACAGCTCAGAGCCTGGAGGCTGCTTTGGATTCTGTGTCTCCCTCTCTCTCTGCCCCTCTCCTGCTCATGCTCTGTCTCTCTCTCTCTCTCAAAAATAAATGAACATTAAAATAATAATAATAAAAAAGAACAGACAATAAATTGTTTAGGCTTTGTGGACCATATGGTTTCTACTGCAACTACTCAACTCTACCTTGTAGTACTGAGAAAGCAGTCAAAGGCTATATGTAAAGTTGATAGCATGGCTATATTCCAACAACAATGACAACAGCAACAACAACAACAAACTTCATCTACAGAAACAAAGTAAAGCCAGTTGGCCCACAGGCTTTAGCTTGCTAACCCATGGTCTAATGAATACTGACTTTGTTATCCTGAAATGGCTCTCTTTGACAATCTTAAAATCCTTAATATTCCTTAGTTTGGCAATATCTGTTATATTCCTAATGGACAGTTTATACTATTTATTTTATAGCTGGGGACGTATAGCAATACTTACGAAAGCATGGAAAACACTCGTTTTTAGTTTTCAAAGGTTCTATACGTCAATCCACATGATTTCCAAATGTTGTCTTAAGGTTATTTTAAGGCTACTTGAATGTTAAATAAGTGTATGTCTTATTAAACTCAGTATTCTATCCCAAGCAGAAATATCCTTTAAGAATAAAGGCAAAATCAAGATGTTCTCAGATTAAGTCTATTCTGAGAGAATATCTTTAGTGGACCTACCATTAAAGCATGGCTAAAGGAAGTTTTCTAAATAAAAGGAAGAATAACAGGGGCGCCTGGGTGGCGCAGTCGGTTAAGCGTCCAACTTCAGCCAGGTCACGATCTCGCAGTCCGTGAGTTCGAGCCCCGCGTCGGGCTCTGGGCTGATGGCTCAGAGCCTGGAGCCTGTTTCCTATTCTGTGTCTCCCTCTCTCTCTGCCCCTCGCCCGTTCATGCTCTGTCTCTCTCTGTCCCAAAAATAAATAAACGTTGAAAAAAAAAAAAAAAAGGAAGAATAACAGAGTATATAAATACAAAATACTTCCCTTCTTTTGAGTTTTCTAATATATGTTTGGCAGTTGAAACAAAAACTATACCACTGTATGTAGAGAAATATTTAAGATTACTATATCAAAAAAGCAGAAGAATAAATGTAGGTAAGGTTTCTATACTTCACTGGAACTAGTAAAATAAGAATACCTGTAGACTATGATAAATTATGCTTATATGATACAATACTATTAAATTTATGCAAAGAAGCACACTCAAAAACCCTATGGATAAAACAAAGCAGAATTCAAAAATGGCCAAGTAACTCACAGAAAGGCAGGAAAAAGAAAACAGAGAGAAAAACTAGAGGGAACAAACAGAAAACAACAAGAAAATAAGATGCCAGTCATAAGCCCAAGCAAAAGTGTCACGAGATTGATTTCAGAAAAGAATAACTGGAGTTTGTGGACAAAATGAAGTCAATAGAGGGGAAGAGATTAATGAGGGAGGGAGAGAGAGAATATTTAATGGAATAAGGAACTGACAGGGGCACCTGGGTGGTTCAGTTGGTTGAGGATCTTACCCTTGATTTTGGTTCAGGTCATGATCTCACAGTTGGAGCCCTGCATCAGGCTCTTCATTGAGGGTGCAAAGTCTGCTGGGGATGCTCTCCCACTCTCTCTCTGCCCCTCCCTGTGCTTGTGCTATCTTTCAAAATAAATGAATATACTTAAAAAAAAAAAAGAACCAACAAATGGGAAAGGATGAATGGAATCCAGTACATAAAAGGACAAAACGACATGAACAAACAGTCTTTATCTTCAGTTCAGCAATAGACTTAACTCTTATGGATAATTAGGGTGATATATTCCATCAAACAGCACTAGGCATATGGAAATTAGACAAAAGAGAGTTTAAGACATACAATCCAGTGTTTATGATCGTATTTTGCTCCAGAGCTGAAAGAATATCTTTGTCAGCTAATAAACACCAACAGGGTAGAGTGAGAACATTTCTGGAGATTCCAGATATCAAAGTATGAAAAGAAACTAGGAAGCAAAGATTAAGATAAGCAGCAATGAATAATAAATGGAAATTTGATAGAGGCTTTCAAAATGCCTCATATTTGTTATCTGTAATCTATTATTTTAAAATGTATCTTTTAACTTTTCCTATGTTTTTTTTTCTTGAGTGGATCCAGATTTATTAATCTAATGATGTATGATTAAGAATTTTATTTTGCTTTTATATTCAAAATCAGATGACTTGTGTAAATTTGTCAATGTTCTCTACAAGCTTTAAGTGAGTTTTAGCTTTATGATACCCTCATTTGAGAGCAGCTATGTGAAGTGCATTCAAGAGTTGTAAGTAAGCCCCTCAATTTTAGAAACAGGGTTGGAGATTCCATTTGATCAAAAGTTTAAACACATTTCAGTAGTAAATTAACCACTAATACTACATGATATTTACTGTAAGTCACCGACTCTGTTCAATGCTCTATACTATTCCATTTAATACTCAGAACAATTCTGGCACAATTAGTACTGCCATGTTATGTGTAAAGTTTAAAGGAGTTAACAGTTTTGTCAAAGATTTTACAGTGTGTAAGATGAAGATCTGGGTCTCAAACCCAGTTCTGACTGATGTAAAGTTCATGATTTTAACCACTGTACTATACTAGCACCGTCTGATGCCCAAGAAATTGTGGGTAGGAAACTTCATTATTAGAATTCCCTTAGGAATTGTATTAAATTACCTTACCTTACCTTTAAATTACATGAAATTGAATTACCTTAGATTACAAATTTTGAGAAAACCTTGAAAATGTCTAGGTATATAAGAAGTTAGTCATAGATTAGTTAAAGCAGTAGTATCACTTGTAAATAAAGATGCATGAAGTTTCTATCTAAGTTTCTCATGATCGAACAGTTAATTGCCTCCTTATGTTCTGCTTGACATAAATACTTTTTACCATTAATTCTGTAATCACCTTTTGTATGCACACTACGTTCCAGGCCCTATCCCAGGATTGTTAGATAAAACCAAACAAAATATGGTTAATTTTTTGCACTAAAGTTATTTAAGTTCTTTTGGTTAATAGAGTATCATAGAAAATAGTCTAGATGTCTGAGTTTCTGATAATTTTACTATAAAACAGGTGAACAGGGTTATATATTTGAAGCCAATGTATAATTATTATAACCCCAAGTATACTGTATCCAACTATTTGAAGTAATGTAAAATCTCTGATTCCACAGATAGGGCAATTAAAATACAAGATGAACCTGGCATATATTGCCATGCCAGAAAGCATCAAAGTGTTGAAAAAAAAATGATGGTAACACATCAAAAGGACATGAGAATCAGAATGAAGTGACTTCTACTCACCAAATAAGGGACAATTGGAGAATCAAAATAACCAAAGACAGTAATGAAATATAAAAAGTTTAAAAAAGTTGGGAATCCTTGAGCCTCCGCCATTATAAATAGATAAAGTAATAAATAAGTAAGAAATAGGGGAAGTCAGGTTAATGATTGCAGTGGAATGCCAAGCGCTGACTGGTAAAAGTAGGATTGCTCAAGCTAGAAAAATCATCATTTTGTAATCATCAGAGTAAAGATTAGTTCACAAAAGAATCACTGGTAATGCAAAATCTAGGGGGAAGGTTAACAAGCAACAGACATTTGCATTTTAAGGGTTTAAATCTCTCCAAAACTGCTTAGTTAGGTAGCATGGCGAAAGGAAGAGAGAGAGAGAGAGAGAGAGAGAGAGAGAGAGACAGAGAGAGAGAGAACTATGCAATGCAGAAATCAGACACCTTGATTAGGTAATCAAAATTACATCACAAATGAGGGACAGATGGATATCCTGCGCCTGTGGATATCATTCCCTGAGAAGGCCACAACTTCACTTGTTTCGTCCCAGATGGGAATGACTAGAACTTAATCACGAGGAAGCATGAGTCAAACCCCAAATGAGAACACATCCTGTTAAAAAAGAAGGGGATGGCACATTCAGTGCTGAAAAATGTCAATGTTTGGTAATGCCATTAGGAATTAGACCCCAGAATAAAGAGGACTGAAGGGATGTGACAACAAAATAAGATACTTGGATTTCGTACTTAGAGGGAAAAAAAAATCTATTCAGAACGTTATTCCATCAATTGACAAAATTGGAATATGAATAACAATGGGACAAAAGTATGATACCAATGTTAAATGCACGTAAGTTGAAAACAGCATCGTGGTTACATAAAAGAATGCCCTTAGTCTTCAGAAACACACACTGACATAACTAGGAAGAAAAGGCCATGATGTATGCAGATTGTTTTCAAATGATTCAATGAAAAAATATATAAATTTTCATATACTCTACACACAGCAAATGTTGAAGCAAATGGGAAAAATGATGGATGAAATCAAGTAAAGGATGTAGGGCATAGTTTGTATTATTTCTGTAACAATTTTTACATGAATTTGAAATTAATTTTTAGATATAGAAAATATAGAAAGAGAGAAATCAACATACGTAAACTCTAAGGAAGCTCATATATACAGAAACTTCTTAAGAACGATGTTTTTGTGAAAGGTACAATGTGTTGTTTGAAGTAACAAGTAGAATGACACCTCAAGTTAGTTAAGGCAATGTTTGTGATATGCTTGAACCCACAACCTAATTTTTGTGGGGGGTGGTGGTGGGGATTAGGGAGAAGCTCTGTGAAGCTATCATCCTGTGACCATTTTTTTAGTTGATTTGTAAAACTGATATAGACCATAAACAAATCAGCAAGAATTAACACAAGTACTGGTTAAAAAAAAAATCTAAACAAATTACACATGTGCAAAAAACAGCCATTATTTCTAGTACAGACAGGGAGTGTATCTGTATCTGTTATCTGTTCCTGTGGTGACCACTATTTTTAGATACATTTTCTTTTGTGATAGCAAAAGAAGAGAGCATACAAAATGTTGATATTTCTTGGGTAAAATACAGACAGATCAATGGAGTTTATGATTTTGCTTTAAATATAAGTATGTAAGTTGGAGAAATTTAATAGAATTATAAGACATGTTACTTAAAGCAGAAACTCTACAGTGCTGTGCATTTGAATACAGATCATTAGTAAATTATAATTTGAAATTATTGGAAGCATTTATAAATATATCGGCCATGTCTAGCTATTCATTGGAGAATAGTTAATATTTATGCTAATATTACTCATTTGCTCTGTATGGCAGGATCAGAAAAATAAATCCATGCGCAGTTTAACTTATAAACCCAATCTGTCTTCTTTCAGCTTCATGATGTTATCCATTATCATTATTCTAATAACTTCACTAACCAACATTCACGCTATTTAATTAAACCAAAATGTATCTAAGCACTTAAAAAGAAGAATATGCATAATAACAAGCACTGTAAAGCAGGAGAGTTCAGTCCAAAATATTAATCTTAAATTATATGAAGATGAAGATTATGTGCTTCATTCTTACAAAAATTATATTGCCATATCAGATTTAAATCCCCGGAAAGATGATTAAGAATCAGCCATACATTTGCATATCACCTTATACTTTTTAAAGCACATTTATGCTTATTATCTTTTTTAAGTCTCACAATAGTTAGGCATTTTTATCATTTGATTTTTGGAAAGTAGAAAACTAGCTGAAGGAAACTGAGGCTGTGAGATTTGCAATACAATTGGCTGAACTGATGTGGATGAGAACCTTGCGATAAAAGTGTTTGTATCCTAACTGCTTGCCCTCAGTTTGTCTCACTTAGACCCCATAGAGAGTCCTGCCACTAATTCAGTGCTCATATACCAGTTTTATGATTCTGTAGCTGCTCTAAGGAGTGAAGTATTGGCAGTCAGGAGCACACTCCTGCTTCAGAAATAATATAGGGGCCATAATGCATATTATATAAGTATATACTGCTGTTCTATTGATTTTTTTCTCACATTCATGCTAATACTTAGCATATGATGTAAGTCTCATTAGACCGACTGCATAAATGAGGAAACTCAAAGACACTTAAGGACAAGTGATACTAAGGACAGCATTAGCAGATAAAATGGATGTGGCCATTGTACTCTTTCTACACCTACATGAAGGGTGATTTTCTGATTTCTTTAAAAGCAGTTTCATCACACTAGCCTTGTTAGAGCTATTTCCACCAAAACTGTAAGACGAATGAAATCAGATTTCACTTATCGAGTATGTGGTGGGATCCTATCCATTAAAAGTACCACTGTTATTTCCAGGGTACAACTCAAAGCTATATAGTTCAAATATTTAATCTTTACACAAATTGGTAATGCTGTGAAGAGTGGCTGTGAAAACAGCCTTGTTTTGATGATGATTATACCCAACTTCCTAAAGTTGACTTAATGTCTTTAGGAGAAGGTGCACTGTAGCAGAAGCACCCGAAACCCATACAAAATGTTACGTCCCTTAATTTCACCTAGCTCTGTGGTCTTGTACAAGTTACTTAAAGTCTTGGGTTTTCAGATCCCTCATCAGTTAAAATTTAATTCTAAATGCCAAATCCTTGATTCTGAACTGCATTTTGAAATTAGACCCAGCAACCTCATAATTTGTATAATTTCATTCTCTCTTGATTACCTTAGCAGTTCACGCTGGCCTATTAACATGTGAATGACGACTGAATAAAAGCCTTACACATTTAAATGAAGATATTTCTCTTGTGATATTTCCATTTGAGCTTTATGTCTATTGATTTGTGATTATCCAGTACACTAAAATGAAAATAACCTTGACTAAGAACCAAGAGACACAGATTCTAATCTGGGCTCTGACAGAAACCGTTCATTTAACTTCTGTGAACTACAGTGCCTTTAGGCATAAAGATTCAGTATAAAAGTACGTATCCTGTTTATCTCACAAAAAATATGTAAAAAATATAAGTTGACTCTTAGGTTCTGAACATCGAGGTTACAGAATAATAATGAGCAATGGTTCAAACAACACTGATATATTTCTGCTTTACCTGATGGTGAGATGTGCCGCCAAGAAATGGAAGGCTCTGGTTTCCCAGTGGCCAAACAAGTAAGGGTGACATTGGTTCCTTCATTGATGGTCATATCGCTTGAGATGTCATATATCTTCGGAGGAACTGAAATGACAAAACATTCAGTGGTCAGCAAAATACAGTAAAATTCTATTGAACTAAACATGATCAACTCCACGATATTATACTTACAACCCATGTTCACCACTCAAAATAGAGATTCTCTGGATTGTTAGGACTCTCCTAGAGTTTTCTGTTTGTTGGCTGGTTTTATTTGTTCGCCAACTTTTAAATATTGAATACTTCAGCATAAATGAATTAATAACAAAAAAGTTTGAATTTTACTTCAATTAAAATTTTATTGTGCATACTTGTATTAGACACTGCAATATAGCCAATCTATTTGTTCCACCTATGTATCTCCACTATAATGATGGCTTTCTTGATGAGATGATTTAATAAGAATGGAAATTTGGAAGAAACTTAAAATAGCAGAACAGTTGCTCTTTTAAAAGCTAAGTGAGGTAAAACATATATAGGATTAGGAGGTAAGGGGTGCTTGGGTGGCTCAGTCAGTTGAGCATCTGACTCTTGTCAGATCTGACTCAGGTCATGATCTCATGGTTTGTGGGACTGAGTCCTGTGTTGTCAGTGTGGAACTTGGGATGTTCTCTCTCCCTGTCTCTCTCTCTGCCCCTGCCCTGCTTGTGCGCAAGTGAGTGCCCACCTGCACTCTCTCTTTCTCTCAAAATAAATAAACATTTAAAAAAAGAGATTTCAGGGTTACAAAAGCATTTGGGACCTCAATTTTCAATCTGCCAATTAGTAGGGGTGGACTTACTAACCATTTATATTTGAAGGGGCTCCATTTCTAAGGGCTTGAAAAGTGTCTTCTTGTCAGTGAAGGCTGGGAACCGCTGGTTAAAATAGATCTCTTCACCCTGGGATTTCTTAGAACCTTTGTTATGCTTACTGTAAATCTCCAAGAATGAACGGGAAAAATTCTTATTGTATTTGTTTAAATGTTCTTTTTTTTTCCCTCACGTACTAGACTGTGTATGCTTTTATCCAAGAGCATTTGAAAAAATCGGTGACCATGGAATATACTTTGGGAATGCTGGATAGGAAAATCCCTAAATGAACTTCCAATTAAACTGTCCATATCCTTTCAAATATCAGATGGTCTCTCACTTCACCCTCAAATGCCATGGATACGAATCCTGGGTTCTCTACCAGCTGTGTTATCCAGGGCAATTTACGTCTGTATCTCAGCCTCAGTGTCTTCATGTGAAAGATGAAACCCATATAGCTGCTGTGAGGGTTAAATAAGCCACTGTATTTTAAAGAACTTACTAAAGCACCTGGCATCAGTATTAGCTATCATTATTAAATGCCCTAGGACACATATGTGGTTTTTGAATTTCATTTCAGTACTGCCCTTTTCCTGTGCTTTCACCAACTCATCATTTTGGCAGTGTGTAAGACCAGCTTGTGCCATAAGTTTTAGTTTACTCTACACAAATTATAGTATGTTGAAGTTCCAGGTAAAAACCAAAAATTGGCAATTAGATGTCTTCATAATTTTTAGGCAAATAAGCCTTTTACTGGAATTCTTTTAATTGTTCCATTCTTAGGCTTTCTTTATGCAAAAGATAGGTTTTCACAGCTATTTTTAAAAAGGTAATTAAAATTTGTCACAGGGATAAATTAAATTATCTATACTTTGAATATCATCTTAGATTTTTAAAATAAAACCAATATTCCATTACCAAAAAACCCCTAGAATGATTTGATTATAAATATAAAGTATTTGATTATATATAACTGTAGCTAAGATGTAGGAAAAAGCTTATTCCTAACTAATATACCATTGTAACTGTTTCTAAATGACATTCTTTAATTGGCATTTAAAACAAATTATCATTAAACTCTTCAGTGAGTTTTCCCAGGCAAAAATAAAAATAAAAAAAATAAGAATCATTCCAAACCGAAGACTCTTTTTAGCTTAACTGAAACAGAACAGAAATAAAAGACATTAAGATACCCTTGGAGGAAAGTAGAAGAAAGTGTGCATGACTCATTGGTGAATAGGAGAACTAATAAGAATCAACTTAAATTAAACAAAACCATCATCTGGATATACGGATGTAGGTGCAGGTTTGAAATAGTAAACTATGAAATACATGTGTACATATGTACATATATAAATACACACACAATTACATACACGCTAATGGCCACTAAACAAAAGTTATATAGTACTTTCCTCCTTCATACAGGAGACAGTACATAGAGATCAGTCAAGTTTATCGACTTTTTCCAAACATATAACTGACTCAATTTTGGGCAAAGGTATGTATATTTAAGAAAAATGATGGAATGCCACAAGACCATGAATTCTATCCTGTATATTATTTTGTCAATTCTATCTGATCTTAAAATAGTTAGTTTACTCTTTACATGTCTACCTATATTTAAAGTGGTAAACATGAGTGGTAAACTAATATTAAGCACACTATTTGGCTTCACAGAGAAACAACTAAGTCCCTTAGCAATAAACTTAGATTTGACATTTAACTTTGGGAAATTGTGTGGTGGGGAAGAGTGTTGAATTCCAGGTGTGACATGTCATCTCAGTGATGGCAATTGCCTCCCGGGGCCTCATAAGTCAGGATATGTTACAGGGAAGAAACATCTGGAAAGAGGATGTTAGTAAAGGAAAATCCCTCTGGCAAGGCTCTTCTCCCTAGAATGCATCACCTGTTGGCAGCAGATGCTGTGTGTGAAGAGGGCCAATGAAATCCTTCACATGCACTGTAGCTCGTGGAGGCAAAAACAGGTGTTGCTTTGCTGACTGTTCAAAGCCATTTTATATTCAGTTCGAGACTGCAAACTTTTACTGAGTATTGTGGAGGGAATAATTCTGGACTCACAGGAAATGCAAAATTTTCAAGGCATAATCCTTGCCCTCAAGGAACTTAAAATTAAAAGAAGGAGCCAATTAGGTAAGTAATGAAGAGAAGACAAATATTTTCCATGTTTTCCTTTCCCATTTTACATGAGTAACACATGTCTTATAGGTATGCCTTGTGCGACCAAATCAGCAGACATTAGTTTTATGTTGGTTTCCTTTAAAGAGAACCATGTAGGATAGTTTATGCACAAAGTTATTCAGTGTGGTACTATTTATAATAGAGAAAAACTATTAATAGCCTCAATGTAGGACAACAGAAATAGAGGTATTGTTAGCTCTGCATCTAGAATAAGGTATGGTACTGGGAAAGGACTTGGGATGATCTGAGGCAGCATCATGCTAGGAGAAAATAGAAGAGAAAAAAAGATGCTTTTACTTTGGGTAACAAGAGCAGGGAAGAATGGTAATGCCTCAGGCATCTTAAGATCATTCAGTTCTGATGGGTGTCCCTGGGTTATAGTTTGTGTATAAATCATGCATGCACACAGGTCGGGAGGACTCTGTTGAGCTCTGTGAGTGACAAAGCAGCATGTCTATAGTATTTCCAATATACTATGCACTTGCATAGAAAAACAGAACAATGAGGAGAGTTAAAATATCTTACTATTCTAGGTGTATGTTCCTTTTCCATATGCCTTATCTTAAACTCTCTCAAACTCTTTTCATTTAGAAATTGAGCTGAAAAATCATTTGTCTGAAAAGGTGCATAAGTGTTCAATCAATTCAACAATTCTTAAATCACTAAGTAAGTACAGATTTTAGTAACATTTTGAGTTGCTGTCCACATGTTTATGACCTAGAGCAGAATAATAAAGGAATAAATTAGTCATCTAAATGTAAACTTGTTTGGGGCGCCTGGGTGGCGCAGTCGGTTAAGCGTCCGACTTCAGCCAGGTCACGATCTCACGGTCCGTGAGTTCGAGCCCCGCATCAGGCTCTGGGCTGATGGCTCAGAGCCTGGAGCCTGTTTCCGATTCTGTGTCTCCCTCTCTCCCTGCCCCTCCCCCGTTCATGCTCTGTCTCTCTCTGTCCCAAAAATAAATAAACGTTGAAAAAAAAAAAAAAAAATTTAAATGTAAACTTGTTTAATTCATAGGAAGAAATTATTATAACATTATCATCACTGTTATCATCATCACGATACCATAAGTAAAACAATGAAGTTCTAGATTTCATACTGAATCACAGAATATCTCTCTCCTAAGGGGACCCTTATTGGGGATTCTTATGACTTTGCAACTGTGTTCATAATTAATTGTTCTATGTCACCAGTTACAGAATTGAAGAACATTGGAAACTTTCTAAACAACAGAGGTTGGAAGATTGTGTTAGGATGGAGTGTTTTTTGAAATTCCCATATACATTTAAGGGAGTAACACTTGGATCCTCAAATTGATCATCTGCTTTGCCTTTAATTACTTGCAGGCCTCAAATTCAACTACTACCTAGTACCGCGTCCTCAACTCCTATTCACCTCACCATGGTGAGGGGATAATGCATATTTAGGTGAATCTCTTGATTTCAATTTACTAAAGGTGATTTAAACTTCTGTTTAGTTTCACTTTCACTAAAAAATGTGCAGTCTGACCTGCCCCGACTGCCTTCTCTCAGTTGAGCCATCTATCACAGTGTCCTCAGGCAGGGTATGGAGCAGTATCAGTAAGGAAAATTGTAGAATATATATCCAAACCAAAAACTAATGATTTCTACAGGGCCAGCCATTTGGGATTATCCTGCACCATTTGCATCATCATGCGCAACTGAGTTTGTGAGTGGCTTCATCTGTTTTTTGTTTTTAAAGTTTTAAAGTTTTTAAAGTACACCCATTTTTATCTACATATAAATAAAATAAGTCTTTCACTTGTTTGTTTAATGAGCAGCCTTCACAGAGTCTGGAACATAACCAATAAAAAGGATGACTATGAGACTATGATTCATATGAATCATTTGAATCATATGAGCCCAGTGTTTTATCATATTAAATGTGCAGATGATTTTTTTTTAAACTTTTTTAACGTTTATTTATTTTTGGGACAGAGAGAGACAGAGCATGAACGGGGGAGGGGCAGAGAGAGAGGGAGACACAGAATCGGAAACTGGCTCCAGGCTCTGAGCCATCAGCCCAGAACCTGACACGGGGCTCGAACTCACGGACCGCGAGATCGTGACCCGGCTGAAGTCGGACGCTTAACCGACTGCGCCACCCAGGCGCCCCAATGTGCAGATGATTTTGAGAAATAATAAACACAACAGAGTTCACACCCATACCAAGTTCCGTGAGATGTGAGGCTGGGTCACACATAACACTGAAAACCTTAGATGATATATTTGATGATTATCTTAACTGTAAGTGCAAGACAGTGACTATTTAGATTGGGAAAGTTGTGTTGGCTCACTAGAATCAATTAAATGGCCCATCGAGTTCTTAAGTTGTGAGAGTCAATGAAAGACCACAGCACATACAAATCCATGTGGAAGTCTTCTTTGAATTTACAGGGATAAAAAAAAAATGGATGAAGTATGTACTTAATCTGGCCCCAAACATTCACAGATTATTGAAGGAAACATCAGTTCAGTATTTATCATAACCACAATATTCTTGGCATAAAACCCACTTGTTTCCTCAGGGTGTAAAAATCACAGCAGTGTTTTATAGGTAAGTGCACTCTTCACATCATTCTCTGAAGCTATTCCTAAAATCATTTAAAAGCTTCCATATATCTATTTGGATTATGCACACGGTCACCAGATCTGTTCTACAAATATGTTCACTAGGCCAAACAATAAATAAAAATAAAAGTTATTCTATGTCTCTGGTGTCTTGCTTGACTTAACTTTCTTCACAGTGACTTCTTCCACCCACAAAACTTCCTACAAAGAAGAAACACTGAGTGAAAATTTCAAGTGAATGTTAAAGGGTTAGAATTTTACCTTAAACCATTGTATCACTGATGGTTTTGATCATCTCAAAGCCAGATAGATTTTTCTGGGCATGTGTCTTATTGAAATAACAGCTTGTACCCACAACCCTGTCCTTCCTCACTCCTCTTATAGTTTCTTTGTTATAGCATCTCTTATATCTGTCAGTATCATTGATATTTACTTCATTGTTAATTACCTCTTCTTCTCATAGAACAGAAGTAAAGACCTTGGGTAGGAATCTAGTTTATGCAACAGCCTATCACCAACACCTAAAAAAGGTCCTGACACATGGAAAATATTCAACAAATATTTGTTTTCTTGTTCTTTTATGGTTGAGCTAATATTTCTTTGACTTTGTAATGAATATTTCCCATAGAATTTTATACCACTGCGAGAATGATGTAATATAAATATGTGAGAATATAGTGAAAATATAATTATAGTGTCAAGAGTCCTCTGTGACTTTTTTCAAGGATTCTCCAATTCGGGGGATTCAATATTCTTTTAAAAACACAGTATTTTCCTATGTCACTGCCTACCATAGTTTATGCCAGGCAAAATGTGTATGATATGGCAATAATCATATACATTTATACCCAACAGAATAGGCTGTCACATCTTAGTACTGTATATGTTTATTAGAGTTGTTTTTTTTTGTTTGTTATGTAAATTTGGGGTCAAAAGGATTTGACCTTAAGAGTGTATACATATTATTTCTGCCTTTTTTTTCCCTTCTCCATAGATTCGGAGTCTAAGTTAGTTCAAATAAGCTATATCTCTGAAGATTTTCCAAACCGCTTGAATCAACAAGCTAGACATAACTATAAATCTTCAGAGAATTGGCGCTTTTTTGCACTCCCATCTCTGGTAATGGCTGGCAGCATCAAAAGAACAGTCTTCCTTTCCCTAGGCTGGCACTTCCCTTTTCAGTCTTGGCCAGCCCCCAGAAAGTGAAAGCAGAGCTACGTTACATAACAAACCTCCTGGAAAAGGTGCTGTTCTCAAACTGAGAGAAGAAGAAATTGTTTCAGGATTTTTTTTCCTCTAAATTGGTTTGCTTGTGGGTGCCTGATGGTTTCCTGGCTTGCATTTAACTAGCAACATTGTTTTCTCCGGCTCATAGACTATAGCTGACTTTTTATAGTTTATGACATTTCAGAGATTTCTATGGCTTCTCCCCTCATCCCATCACTCAGATAGTGATAGGAGGAAAAAATAACCCAAGTGTGACTTGTAAATGCAAACTTGCCAGATTTGCGAATACCTACGGATGGAATATGCCAGTACTACTTTGGGGGGCAAAGAATATGTCTGAGAAAAGATGTATCTTTCAGAATTTGGTTCAAACTTTGAATCATTTTGCTTAACTTAGTGTTTTTCCTTTTCTAGAAAACCTATGTCCACGTTTTTCTCAACTGGCTTTGCCCTTCAGGAGGTCACTATATAAAATAGTAAAATTGGCAGAGACCTACGTTAAGCCATTCATCCATCCATCCATTCCACATTTACTGAGCACCAACTTGATTAGGGAGACTAATCTTAAGTCTATGTCTAAAGAGTTAGAAAAACCTAACACTATTAACTATAATATGGAGTCATAAATCCTACAAAGTGGATTTTGAAATAATTTGTTTTGGGAACTCTGAGTAGTAAATCTAACTCTACCTATGGAGTCAGAATTGGAGGGGGTACTGATATTAGACAAGGCTTTATGAAACAGATGGCATTTGAGTGGACTTTGTGGGTTAAAAACATTAGTTTCCTGCACCCAGTTAATCATTAAGATAATCTGATGAGTGTTTTACAATCTTGGGGTGGTGAGAGCTAGTTCAGGAGATTCTAGACCAAAAGGTGTAGAGTGAGTTCCAAAATCTATCTGCTTTATGGGAAAACAGAAAGATCTCTCCATGAACTATTCTCACCTACATTTAAAGTCTCTGTTGTAATTATATAGGCCTTCCTCCAGATCCTCAGAGTAGTTATTTGCCTTCAAGGGCCTAAAATTAAAATGTAACTACCCCTAGAAGAGATGATTCCTTAATAGCTTGCATTTATTTTCAAACTTCCTGACAGCAGCAAGGTGGGTGTAGTGAGGACACCATAGCAAAGGTAGAAAGATGCTATGGGAAACTCTTCCACACTGTGTAATTTTCTTTTGGGAAAATCCAGAATTGGTTCTGCATAGCAGTGAGCAAGACAATCCACAATGGAGAGAAGAAAATGAACATGTGAGAGGAACAAACCTCATAGGACATGGAGTTATTGAAAAATCAAAGTGGAAATAGCTTCTCTTTCTCTTCCCATTTTCTCCATCTTACTTTGACTGCCAAATGCATGGGGTGTGCATCAGAGGGATGAGAGAAAGAGGCAAGTAATCTCTAAATTTTAAGATGGATTTTTTCATTGAAGAATGGTGTATTTGCTAAATAGGTTTCCCACGGCAAAACAAATATATATTTCTTACATGTATATAGGTTATATTACGAAGGCTTAGCACACATGAGGATTAAAATGTGATAAAAAGAATAAAAGGTACTGATTTAGAAAGGTTAGGTTTTAGTAGCTTAACATTTATTTAACAATTTTTAAATTTTGGATTGATGGCAACTTTCTCACCTGCTATATAAACATTGTGAAGGCAAATAATACCACATTGTTATACAAGAGTTTCAATATTTTGGACTGTAAAGGTTTTATTTTTGCTTCATTTTGGCTAGAGGATCAATAGCTGGCCTCCACACATGAGTGTTTATACACCAGAGTTCAAATCCCTGCTGTACCTCAGGCGAGCTTCAGCTTCACTTACTTGGATGGTTCAAAGATATAAAATACTGCTTAAAATCAGGACCATAATAGCAGCTACCCCCTCAGGCAGCAGCAGCGGGAAGGCTGGAGCACACTTACAGCAGTGTTGTATATCACAGGGAATCTACAATGCCTGCTTAATTCACCCTTCCCCCAGTAGAGGACGGTTACAAAACACATAGGGAGAACATCACAACTGAAATTCCTCAGAGCACACAAATGTAGGGGTCCATACCTAGAGAAGCAGAATTCTTAAGGAGCCAAGTCCAAATCTTTAAACCTGCAGTGATGGTAACCTTTTATTAAGAATAAGTAATTAGCTTTTCTTTGGAAACAATTTGGCAGTATACTTTAAGGACTTTA
This sequence comes from Leopardus geoffroyi, assembly GCF_018350155.1. Lineage (NCBI taxonomy): Eukaryota > Metazoa > Chordata > Mammalia > Carnivora > Felidae > Leopardus > Leopardus geoffroyi. The sequence continues at coordinate 59,497,897 of NC_059328.1, forward strand.
TAAAATTCCAACCCAGAGAGCGAATGATACCCCTTCCAGGATTTTAAGGAAAGTAGGTTACTTCTTTCAGTATAGTCACTATTCCCATAATCCTGGTGGCCAGCTCCACTGTTCTGTTTGAAAATGTGCCAGCAAATGCCCTCTGGAACGGCCTGGGTGAACTTTTCTTGCCTCATCCTCAGTGCTGAATTATTCTCCACATAAACCAGAGGCAACAGCCCAGCTGTGCCATACTAGAACCCAGCTGCCTTCTTAGCAAATATTTCCCATAGCTAAAAGCATGTTTTAGTGTTTTTGAAACACAGGAAAGTCCAATGTCTACCCTTGGACTCATAGAGTTATAATGTAACACCTGGCTCCTGATTTCAGGAGGTAAGCCTGTTCCGGCTCAATATGAGTTTTCCTTGTTAGGCTGAGATTTTTACAACTGTGTTAGCAGATTTTTATATCTAAAGGTTGCTATGCTGGTTTTTTGTACGTGTAGAGGAGATGTGTCATTTCAGTGCAATCAGAAAAATAATTACTTCTCTGAAGTGCTTCGGTGTCGTTGTTCTTTGAATAAAATATTTTTTTCTGATTATGAAGGTAGTACACATCTATTGGAAAAAAATGTAGAAAAATATATTTTTTGAGGGGAAAAACTCAAAATCACTTAGAAGGCTGAAGCTTCTAAAATCCTCCTTTGGTAAGTTATAAACAAATGGCTGTCATTGCTTTGAGTCATTCATTGTAATACAGTCTCACAATTCAGAGAAAATCACTATTAATAATTTCATATATTTCATTTCAGACTTTTTATGCATGTACTTTCACATAGGTCCCAGAGATTTCCATGTGGTCCAACAAGTTCACCAAGGAATTGTGTTAAGCCTTGGCAGAAAATAGTGCTCCCTTCTCTAAGTCACACATCTTCTAGAAACTGAGCTAGAAAGTAGTTGGAGAAGGATTCAAAAATGGACATTGTGGTTCTCTTTCCTTATTGGAAACATATCTAACAAAAGGATACCTACAGCAAAGGTTAATATTTGCTGGGCATCTACTATGAGTAATGTACTGAGAATTTAATGACTTTTTTGTTGTGGTTGCCAGGGATGGGATCTGTCATGGGGCAGATTTCTACATGTCCAGTCCCCACTTTCTTTTTTCACCTACTCACCTGCCTTTTTGTTAATTGACTTATATGGCAGTTTTATAACATGGCCCCAATTCTTTTTCTTCCATCATGAATGAGGTCTTAGTAGTACCTTCACAATTAATTTGAGTAAGTAAGTTTCTGGCCACCTCAAATAATAGATTTGGGAAGGAAGTAATGCTATGTGACTTCTGAGACTGGATCATAAAGTACCATTTGTTTTCTGCCCTGTTGTCTAAGAACACTTGCTTTTCCAGGGCCAAGTTGCCATATAATTAGACGGACTGCTTTGGGGCCACCATGGTAGATAGAACAAATGTAGACCCTACACATGGACCCCAAATGGAAAAGTTTTGAGACAACAGAAACAAGAAGGGAGCCTAAGAAGCACCCTAACTCTTCTGGCTCTTAACTCTTTCAGTCATCTTTATAAAACTCCAAATATTGTGTTCAAATAACAGTATCATGAGTAAAATATTTAATTGTTGTTTAAAATTGCCAAGTTCAGGCATGGTTTGAAAAAAATAATGAAAGTTGGAAGACTTACACTATCTGACTTTAAGACGTACTATCATAAGGGCTCCTGGGTGGCTCAGTCGGTTAAATGTCCAACTTCGGCTCAGGTCATGATCTTGTGGTTTGTTAGTTCAAGCCCCGCATTGGGCTCTGTGCTGATAGCTCAGAGCTTGGATCTCACTTCAGATTCTGTGTTTCCTTCTCTTACTGTTCCTCCCCCACTCCCACTCTGTCTTGCTGTCTCTCTCTCAAAAAATAAAGAATAAAAAAATTAAAAAAAAAAGACTATCATAAAGCTACAGCAAAGACAGTGTGGAATTAGCATCGTGATAGACGATGGAACAAAATGGAGATTCCAAAAATAGGTGAGAAAACTTGCCATGAGGATTAAATCCCTGATTACTTTTAATAAAAACTAAGATATCTAAAGTATAAGTGAGTGATGTAGGTCAAGAGAATATGTGCACCTTTACATTATGAGTGATAGGGCCTGGTGGGAGCACCAGTCTGAAGAGGGCAATGATCACTGAAAATTTCCATTTAGAAAATGGAAGCCCAGCCTTGACAGATCTTTAGATATGAATTTTTCCTTTTTGTTTTTTGTACCATATACACTCATCAAAATATCTGTTGACTTCTCCTGGCATCAACTCAAATGGCACTATAATGGCAATTAGAAATATTTGACACTTATTGAAGACTCTTGGTCATCACATGCTGGAAAATTGTCATGATATAGAAATCTACATGGTCCATGAAAGTAAACATACCTTGGAGTTATATACATACACAATCCTGACCGTATATTACAGGCCCAATGTGTTGCTCAGTTATGGAGTTACAATCTTGTTATCTCCGCCTTACACCCTGGCAAGCCTTGAGCCTATTCATTTTCCTCAGAAGACCCAAGGAATCCATTTTCACATTACATTGCTTGGTTTCTCATAAAAGCTGTATGTTATCACACGAATGTGCAGTTGCTCACCTGTCATTGAATAACCATGATTAGATCTGCAGGAGGACTATAGTCTTGCCTTAGGAAATATTCTGAGAATAGGTTTTATTTAAAAATTCAAATAATAAAACCATGTTTCCTATTAATATTCTACTCCCACCAAAATAATTTTCATCTACATTTTTTAAGTCATCATGCTTCTTTAACTACTTTTCTGTATGATATTGCTTTATGTATGCTTTTGAAATATAACAACCAAGTGTTTGTATGCAAATATAAACCAGGAGATCTCAGTACAGTCCTATGGTTACAAGCACAGATTCTTTCTAAAATTGGGCTAAAAGGTAATTTGCATGTTGCTGGCCCCTAGATCATTAGTCACAGTGGCCTAAGTGCATTCTCTTATAATTCAATATCAAAGAAATTGCTTTTATGGCATTAACTATATTATATTCAAAATTGTATAAATTATTGAAATACTATGCCTACTGCCAAGATATAAGATAGTTCACATGGAAAAAAGCTGAATTTTAAATTATTCATTGGAAAAAAAGTCAGTCTCTTGCCAGAACTTGTTTTATACTGGGGCTAGCTTCTGGGACTTACATTTAAATATGAATCACAAAACTCTGGAAATTTCAAATACCCATAATTTCTTGGCATTGAATAGAAGTTTTCTCTCTTTAATTAGTTGACTTTCATCAAGTGTATTAAACGTTACAAATTGTCTTGTATCTAGGTGTTAGTCTAATGAGCATTTATACAGAAAGTATTCACAGGTAATAGTCATAACAAAGTAATAGAGATGATCTATATAAAAATACTGAAATCTGGTGCCTTTCTTTCTTTCACTATTTTTTTTTTTTTAGAGAGAGAGCATGAGTGGGGGAGAGAGGCAGAGGGAATGAGAGAGAGAATGTTAAGCAGGCTCCATGCTCAAAATGGAGTCCAACATGGGACTCCATCCCATGACCTTGGGAACATGACCTAAATCAAAACTAAGAGTCGGATGCTCAACCAAGTGATCTACCCAGCATCCCTCATTTATTATTTTTGAATACAATATAAAAACTATATAACCAATTATTAAATATCTTATATATGCATATGCACATACATAAATTATATGTATGCATATACGCATGACTATATACATATATGTATAATGTTATATAGTTGGCATATATTATACTGGATATGCGTGTTTATGTGTGTGTATCCTGTAACATCATTAGATGCCTTTGTTAATGCTAGAATACGGTAATAAGGGGGCAAATGTTATCATAGGAAGGCTAACCTCAAAAGTTCTCTCTATATACAGATTTATATATTATGCATTTGGTTAGAAGATATTTATTTATCACTTGCTATATACTAGCAACTATGACAGGTACTAGTTATTTAAAATTTAATAAAACAGAATTCCTGCTTTTCAGTAGCTTATATATTGATGGGAAGAAACAAACCTAGAGGTAAATTAAAAATATAATTATATAAAGTTATAAGGGACATGTACATAAAATATTATGTAAATCTAAAGGGAATTCACCTACCCCAGATGGAGATGGAAGAGTGGTGATGAAGAAGCAAAGACAAATTTTAGAATAATATGCTGTAACTATCTGGAGAAGTGCATTCCAAGTTGAACAACAGATGTATGAAGGCACAGAGCAGGGAAACATCATGATCCATTTGTAGACTATGTATTTATCACTGTGGTTGCAATAGTTGATTGAACTAGTTGGTCACAACTAAAATTATACCCTTTCTTTGCTTTCAAGCCACGAACAAATTTCTTTATTTCTTACATATTTCTGGAAAAGTAATATGAATGCGGAAACGATTTTATATTAATCCCTGAGTACTGTATAGGATCACACTTGTACATAGTAATTGCTCAGAAAGTGCTGAATAAGAATGTTTTAATCTGTTCTAAATGCTGCTTCTTTGGAGAGTTAGTCCTTAACACACTCATCAAAATGTTATTCTCCCTCATATTAATTACTACATTCTGAAGAAAAAACAACAGTTACCACCTCTCACTTTGAATTAACAGACACTGTAAGTAAACTACACCCTGGGGTATTAAGTAAAACAAAAAAACAAGAAACAAAAAACAAAACAAAACAAAAAACCATGCTGTTTTATTTCAGCTTCTCCAAGGTATTAGGCATGTCACATATTTTCATATCCCAACTGAAAAGTATCATGCATTTTTATTTTGGCTTTCTAGATAATATACTATATTTTTAATAGTTGAAAAATGTGGTTAAGACTGAAAAGTATATTCCTTTGGGAATGAGTGTTCTGAACTCTGCTGTTCTGAATATTCCCGTCTTATCACTTGGCAAATTCCCTAAAAACAAGCCAAATCCTCTCTTCTTTTTGAAAGCTAGAAAACTCAAACAATCTACTCAATAAACATTAGCTCTTTCATTCTATATTTTTGCCTATACCTAAGTATCATAACTATTCTTCTTTCACAGCTACTACTATACTGGAATGACAGAAAGTATATCTAAATTTTTGTTTTGAGGGTTGAGAGAAATGAAAAGCAAGGTTAGCCATGTCAAAATAATCAAATTTACCTTTTGGGTAGGTTAACCAACTGTTCATTATTCTACGAACACATTTAGTGTGTGTGCACATATATATATTTCAGGAGTCATTTGACAGTTGTTAATGGTAGTTTAAGCAATCAAATGGAGAAGTGTGGACAAGGAACTCATACAGCCAGGAAGAATCCTATCTGGTTAAGCTACTACAACCATTGTTGATGGGTAGATTCATGTCAGTAGGAAGGGGAAATATTAGAGGAGTACCATAGGAAACAGTGTTTGGTCCCTCCCTTTTCTCAATTTTAAACAATTTGGATAAATCTCTTGGAAACATGTTTATTCATAAAACCATATCAAGGGGTTATGTGTTCAGTTACAGTAACTATAATTTAAGAGTGAAACACTGATATTTTACAATTAAAGGTCAGTCAGAAAAGTAAAGTGCCCAGACGCAATGCCATGTAAAGACACAACTGAAGGGGCTAGGAATATTTATATAAAGATAAGAAATGTAAGAAAAGACATTTTTTCGATTGATCTGTGGACTTATTCTAAGTTGTTGCAGTACACAGAATAATGGTAGATTTTATTTCATTATAATGAGGTGTATGTATACTAAACAAAAATTGTCCTCACAATGAAAAATATTATTTTATAAAAACATAAGCTCTATGTCATCAAAAGACTCTCAGAGAATATGGAAGAACAATAGGATTAAAGAAAGGACTACTACATTGAGTGGGTTCTTGGGTCAAATATGCTCTTGGGATTTTTCAACTGTTGTGTTGACTCTTTGCTATACTGTCTGCATATACATGAGGAAGAAATCCAAGAAAAACATCATGAGCATGTTAAAGTGCTTGGATAAATGGTTATTTATTATGTTTCCTTTCAGTTCTTAAAACATAATAGGCCTGAGTAAGTTCTTGTTAAATTCTTGTCATGGAAAGAACATTTGATTAATATCTTGGTGGGGAAAAAAGAGACTATTCTCTGCTATCTGAAAACTCCATTGGCCAATTTTATATATTCCTTTTCCAAAATAATAAGAATATTATATCAAGTGTTTAAACCTAACCAATTTTTTGGGTTTGTGTGCATTACAGCAGTGACAGTGTATGCATCCAGATCAGTGTGTTAGTGTAAACAGATGGAAATATGTTTCTCAGTTGATGAGTAACATAAGAGCCCTTCTCATCCTGTTTCAACAAACACCTAAACCCACACACTTTCTGCCCCGGTTTCTCTTTTTTTCAACATTTATCTTTGAATTGCTTTTAATCTCTAGAGATGGGATGACCACCTGCCTTCCAAACATATTGCAAAAACAGCAGTGACTATGGTTGGTTTTTGCCAGTCGGTTATTTTGTTGAAGAAAACATGTATCAAATGACAGCAGAGTCACCAGCTGATGAGAGGATTTTTTATGTATATAACATTGTGCTTTTTGGTAGGAAGACGGCAGAATTGTGCTAAGATTTTAATATCAAACTGTTTCTATCAGGCTGAGAGTTGTGATACTCAAATGGTACCTTAAATGACTGAGTTGTGTGCTTGATACTGCATGGTACTTTGCAGAAAGGGAACTAAAAAAAATTTAAAGCATAAAGAAAAATTGGTAGTAGGAATTATAATATGTTCCTTTCTGGGTATAGTAAGTCTGCTAATTGATCACCAAACTGATTTGTGCTTCTAGGCACATGATTAGATTTTGTTTCCCAGAATCCCTTGCTGTTATTCATGGCTGAATTTTAAACAATGGAATGTGAGCAGAAGTCCTGTGTGATACTTCCAGGTTTGGCCCACAAAAACTTCCCAATGATGGTCCTCCATGTTATTTTCCCCTACCCAGCTATACCTGGGGTCTTGGGAATTGGAAATCATATATTGAAGGTGACAGAAATACAAGATAGAGAACTAGTGTCTAGAGAATGTAGCTTGCTTGTAATGAACAACTGATTTGGATGTTCTTTAACAAGAAATAAATAATATGCCCAGTTTTATAAAAGAGATCTACCAATATTTAAGGAAATAATCTCTATGTTTTATATAATTATGTATTTTTATAACAAAAGAAGATTAAGGAAATAAAATGTAAGGAAAAATAATTGCTATGTATATATGTATATATATATGTATATATACATATGTGTGTGTATATATATATATATATATATATATATATATATATATATATACACATATATATATACTATTCCTGAAAATGAAAAAAGGAAAATGTCAACAATTTATTTTATAAAACTGATATAATGTGATACTAAATATGGACAAGAACTATACAAGAAAAGCAATTTCACTTATGAACAGAGAAAAAATATAACAGTGAATCCATCAATGAATATATATATTATATTATATATATTATATATATACTATATATATATATATACACACACACACACACACACACACACACACACACACACACATACGTGTGTGTGTGTGTGTGTGTAATGCTTTATTCCTGGACTGGGATTCATGGGATATTGTTCAATATACTAAACAGATAGATAGAAGGAGAAATGTACATATGACCATGTCAATAGATACAGCAAAAGCATTATATAAGAAGAAAGACTATAATTTAAAACAAAAATGTTGCAACCTAGAAATAGAAAGTTTCTTTAATAAAGTCACTAAAAGTATCTATAAAAAATCCACAATGATTATTATCTTTCATTAGAAGTATTAGACATATTTCATTAAAATTAAAACAAGGTAAAGAAGACCATGTTTACTGTTTCTCATTCACACTTGTTCCTAACAAGTTCAGTAAGATTAAGAAATAAGTTAGAAGTATTAGAAAGAAAGGTCCAAGTTACATACTACTGAACTTGATGAAATTGATGAGAGTTTCATCCAGACTACAAAATAGATGTGAATTCTTCCCACAATAAATCTATACATTTGATAAATTTCCATTTTTATTCACAGTTATACACGATAAACCGCCAGTATCAGTATTGAAGGGTAAAGGACACAGAGTAGCCAAAATAACCTTGATTAAGACATATAAAGAGAGGAACTTATCCTATCTACTCTCAAGTAGACAAGACAAATTATAAAACACTGATGGAAAAATAGAGAACAGAATGAAACCAAAACACACAAAACACATAGTATACACAGAACATATGCACACAGAAGTTTTGACTGTGGAATATTATAGATTAAAAAAAAGGATTGTAAAATTTAATCAATGGTGCTAGGACAACTGACTATTGGCTATCTTATCAAAAAAAGATAAAAGTGGATTCTGACCTCACATCATGAACAGAAATAAGCTGGGCATATATTAAAAGCATAAAATTAAAAGCAAAATACTTAAATGTTTACAAATTTTAAAATAACTGTATTATATTTAAGTTGGAGTATGACATAAAACACACACCATCATGAAAAAGATCAATAAATGTGACTGTATTAAATTTAAAACCATATACTTGTGCACATGTGAAACACCATAAACAAATTAAGTAAAGCTCCAGATTTGTAGTACTTATAATGAATGCAAACAAACAAACAAAAAGATTGGTACCATGAATATATAAAGAATTTCAACAAGACAATTAGTTAAAAAGTACAAAGAACAGTATAATAAAAATGAAGAAAGGATATAAATAAGAAATTCATAATAAAGGAAATTTTAATGGCCACTTCTTTGACAAGTAGTAGAACTTCCTTAATAATTATGAGTTTAAATTAAAACAGCACAATTTTAAGTTCATAATATTGGCAAAACTTGAAACTTAAGTACTATCAAGGTGATGAAGGTGCCTAAAAATGAAATATCATACAATGATGAAAATAGTATAAAACTGCAAACAATTCAAAAACATCTAGTAAAAGTGAAGATGCACATATATCTCTACAATTTCATTTCTAAATATTTACATATCCTAGATCCTTGTGCTTTAAATTGTGGTTCTCCATCACCTGGAAGCTTGTTACAAATGCAGATTCTCAAATGTGGCCAGATCTACTAAATCAAAAGCTGCAATTTCTCCCTCTTTCTCTCTCAAAACAAATAAATAAATAAATAAACTTCAAAAATTATAAATACAAATAAATACAAATAAATATATTATAGGAGTGCCTGGGTGGCTCAGTTGGTTAAGTGACTGACTCTTGATTTCAACTCAGGTCACCATCTCATGGTCATGAGATCGAGCCCCGTGTAGTGCTCTGCACTGGCCAAGGAGTCTACTTGGGATTCTCTCTCTCTCCTTCTGCCCCTCCAACTCACACATACTCTCTCTCTCCCTCTCTCTAAAAAATAAATTAGTTACTAAATTAAATATACTATAAAACACAAAAGATATAAATCAAAAACATAAATATATATAAAATTATGTTTATTGATCTTATAAAATTTCACAATTAATAAATGTTCGATGGAAAAGAAAGCACCAATTGGAAAAGAATCATGCAGTCTGAAAGTGTGATACCATTAATAAAAATACTTAGAATACATAAAATATTCTGTAAATTATGATGGTTACACATATATAATAAAACATAAAAATATGTATAAGTAAGATACACACTAATGACTAGATAGTTCAGAATCATGGAAGGGAAATAGAGTAAATGGTTTAGCTGTATTTGTATATTATTTCCATTTTTTAAGTCAAGTGAATCAATATTATCAAATAGCTAAATTTGTGTATTGGTGGTATTTTATCTGTACCTTTCAAAATTCACTAAAAGTAATAAAATTTTAAACAAAATCTTAATTAAAGGAGCCCTTATCTCCTGAGGTTGTGGTGACTCTAAATGAGACATGATGCATGAATGAAGGAATGGCTTTGTATAGTGAATGTTACATTGGTGTTAGCTGGCATTATTAATAAAAATTATTTTAATGAAACTATGACAAAATCACAAATATTAACTTATTACTAATGAACATGAAATCACTAAAAAATGAACCAAAAGCAGTCATCATTTTCCAGTCTTATAACCAGTCTTGTCTCTAGTGATTCTTTCCCGTTATGCTTTTCCCATTTTCTTGGAAATGTTCAACCTAATCCTCCTTCCTTCTTTTTCCTATTTCCTATTTTCTTTCTTTTATAATTAGTTGCTTACTACTTTTGCATACAATCTATTCATTTCCTGTTTCCTCTCTTCTCTTTTACATTTTTCTTGTTTCTCTCAGCCCATTCTGAGTGTGATGTGCAGCAATTATGCAAGTTACTTATCACAGAATTTTAATAAAGAACTTCTATATGTCAGGTATTAAATGTATTTCACCTAATGGAATGATTGATGTTATGATCAATTTGAATTCTTTAAAACCAAAACAAACCAACACAAAAACTATATGAGAAAAAATTATAACACCCAATGGAAAAATATTAATTATTTGTTGGCTTCATTTCCAGTTAAGTTCTATGGCGTTTGTCATCAAATCAGGCACTAAAAGACAGACTTTCCCCAAACTATTTGGAAACTGGAAGTTCACATCCTTAGGAAGGGAGCGCTATTTTGTTTAATGGTATACTGTGAAAAAAAGAACAGCTACATAATTTCGACCCATAATAGCCTGTGGGGATCATTTTAAAGTCTCATTCAGTCCTAGAGAAATTGTGTGTTTCCGTGTGCACACATAGGTCTCAGATAAACCAACTTTTGGTCATGAAGATCCAGCTTTTGGAGCAATACTGATGCTAACTTTGTTGTCTTGACTGCATATTGATACAGTTCTAAATTTTAATTGCCAACTGTTCAGCTAGCCTGAATTCCCTCCAATCTCCCACCCCCGGCCACCATATACACTCACACAATTTTCTTTCCAAGTGTATGGAGGCCTCTTCTGTGTGTTCTCCTCCCCCATCTCAGGAGATACCATAGAGCCTCGGGCACATCTCAGCCAATGCTGAGTGAATGCTGTTATTTACACATTTCCCTGGGAAGTGTGCATCCTACTAAAGAAGATGCTCTATGAGAAGAAGCATGCTCTGCTAAAGTACAGCATTACCATCAATCCGTTTTTCCCCAGAGGTTTCCCCAGAGGTTAGTTTCAGAGGTAATGATAAATAAAGTTATTATCTTTAACTTTACCCACCCCCAAACAATGTTGATTTTGTACTTTTTCACCATGTTTAAATAATCAAGAAAATGAGATTAAAAGCCAGTGACTAACTGGCTTGTTTTAATACAGTGAATAATGGCACATAATTGGAAGAATTTTTAAAAATGAATTCCAGGGTAAAAAATGTTAATTTTGTCCATCAGAAAGTTGGTAAATACTATCAGGTACAAGAAACTGTTCTCTCTTAAGCAAGGCAGATGTCAAATTCCCCTACAATCTCCTAGAGAGACGGGACGGGGGCCCTGCAAGTACAAAGAGATATCACAAAGGGAGGAAGTAGATTGCTCAGTACCAAAAAAATGGAACACCTATTAAGTTGTGAGAGAGTTGAGGAGTACTTTTGCTTGGAGTTCTAGGGAAGACCTTTTAAAGGTCAAGGGTTTTATACAGGGGCCCGATATAAATTGTTGGGGGGCTGAATGGTAGGGGTTAGTAATTTTTTACAAAAGGCACATGTATCATTGGAGCTCATTGTAAATATTTGTTAAATGGTGGAAGAAAGGATTTGTATTGCTAAAGGGGAGAAGGGATTTTAGATGAAACAGCATTGTTGCAGAAAGATTGGTATCCTAAAGGACAGAAGGAAATATTCTTCAAACACTTAAATATTACCTCATTTATTTTTACAGTCATATTATGAACTTATTAACCTAATTTTAAACTATTAAAATCTGAGAATGATTATTAACTATTAAAATCTCAAAATAACCAGATAATAAGTGGCAATACTAGGTCTCCTCCAGTGTTTGGCACATAAATGCTGGATGAGACCAGTGTTGAAATAAAGTTCAAATAAAAATGTCCCATTTGTAGTTTAAGGCTAAGGATCTTGGAGTTTGGCTGCCTTGAAACTTTATCACTTACTATTCATTGTATTCATTTGACATTGAACAAATGATTGAAATTTTATCATCCTTTGTTTCTTCTTGTAAAATTGGGATAATTATAGGGCCTACACAATAGTGATTTTTTTTTTGTTTTTTGTTTTTTGTTTTGTGGCAAGAATAGATAACAGTATAGAACTTAGAATATTACCTGACATAAATTACATACTTGATAAATGTTAGCTTTATAGAACTAGCATTAAATACTCTTGCGTTGAATAGCTTCAGCAGTCATGTTGTAATTATTTGGGGGGAGATTTTAAAAATGATTCTGAATAATACCTACATTTGTCTTAATATGTCTAGTTGTCTTTGTTTTCTTTTAATAACACTTTCAAGTACCGACTCCTTTTCTACAATTAGGTAGCCTGCACCACAAACTTGGTCATAAATTTTCTATTTGTGCTGATCATCTTTACTGGCAAGATGTCTTTACAAAAATTAAACAGGGCTTATTTTGTTTAAGCTGAATTGCTGTAGTATCTAGTTATAGAATGTGATCAAGTATAAAATATCTATCTTTGTTTTACATCATTAGGTGCCATTCCTTGTCATTAAAAAAAAAAAAAGTATGTGTGTCTTTAACGTTAGCCAATCAATAGCCAATGTTAAAGGACACAAAGAACCAAACATTCACATCCTTCCAGACTCAGGTGTTTTCTCTTCATATAAAGCAAACAGCACAGCTGGGGGGAGTCAGAGCTTCCCCTAAAGCCAAGACTGGCTTTTTGATATTACCACTGACTCCAGCCCATTTAGCAGGTAAAATCAGATTTGGTGAAGCAGAGAATACCCACAGTGAGCCCAAGATAAACAGCAACAGAAAAAAAAAAAATACACGAAGAGTTAGTCTTAAAGAGAAAGTTCATGGTGAGGAATCATCTTAAATATGAAATGAAAGATGCAAAGAGTAAACATAAAAAAATGAACTCCTACCGAAGAGTAAGAAATAAAGATTATTAAAAAAGAAAGATGGAAAAGAAAGCTAAGACACTGGGTGGAAAATACAAAATAAAATGGCATGCAATAAAACGATAGGCAATAAAATAACTGATACTGATTACACATTCCCTATGTTCCAGGCACTCTTCTAAAGACTTCTACATATTAAAGAACTCCATCTTCACCATATTTATGTGAGATGTTATTTCCATTTTGCTGATGGGGAGATCAAGGCAATTTCATTAACTTGCTCAGATAGCTTAGCTATTAACTGGGAATCTAGGATTGAACTGACTTGATGTGAGACATAAGCTTAATTTTTCTCTCCAAGTCTATACAAGCAAAAAAGAAGAAACAATAGAGATTTATTAAACACACTGAGAAGATAAGCATATTGCACAGAGAAAACTTAGCTGACGGTGTGAGGGAAAATTATTGGTGCTCTGCACTTATAATCCTTTTTGATCCCATTTTTTTGAGTTTGCCCAAGAATGCATTCCTGACAAGGATGTTTGCACAGTTTATGTAAGTAGCTGCATCTACCATTTTAAAGTATTTACCTCTCTGCAATAATTAAACCTATGTCTTCACTGGACTGCTTTACTAGACTGTGTGTTTCTTGAGGATAGAAAAAAAGATCATATATTGATCTGTGTTCTTTTTATTTATTTATTTTATTTTTTTAATAAAATTTTTTAATGTTTTATTTATTTTTGAGACAGAGAGAGACAGAGCATGAGCAGGGGAGGGGCAGAGAGAGAGCGAGACACAGAATCTGAAGCAGGCTCCAGGCTCTGAGCTGTCAGCACAGAGCCTGATGCGGGGCTCGAACTCACGAACCATTGGGATCATGATCTGAGCCAAAGTTGGACGCTCAACCAACTGAACCACCCAGGCACGCCGATCTGTGTTCTTAATAATTGGCAAAGTCTCTGATATTTTGAAGGTGCTCAAAAATCCTAGTTCACTCCTCTCTCTAAACTTTTTCCTTATCCTCATAACACATTATTCACAGCTTCATATTCTACTTTCAATCAAAATTGCTTGCTTTCTTTCTACATGCATACCTCTTTGTCTTTATGCTTTGCCTTCTTTGTTAATGGAGATGTCCCTCTGTTCCTATGCAGAAACCTGCAGAAACCACTGAGTACTAACCCCATTCCTTTTGACTACTCAAGGGATTCATTACATTAATTGTCCTGCTTTCTCTTACATCACCTAGTGTTCCACCTTTTTTGGATCATTCCCATAACATGTGTTGTAATTTCTGCAATCTTAAAAAGAAACAAACAAACAAACAAACAAACCGACACAGAAACAGAAGTGGAACAAAAAACCTCTTCCTTCTCCAAATACTGCACCATTTTTTACAGTAAAACTTCTCAAAATAGTGTCTATCCTCACAATTCCAACTGTCTTGATATCCTTCTCATTGATTTCACTTGGATTAGACTTCTGGTGCCACTACTCCTGTGCATTTCCTTCTCTCTCGTTGCTCTACAATGAACCACATGCTGCTTAATCCTGTGATCAGTTCTCAGTCCCCATCTTACTTGATCTACCACCCAACATTTGACATAGTTGATCAATTTCTTGTCTCTGAAATACTTCCTTCACTTTGCTTCTAGGAGAATACACTCTCCTGGTTCCCTCACTGGCCTCTTCCCCCAGTCAGCTCTGCGGGTCCTTTCCTATCTCACCAACATCCTGATATGAGAGCATCTCAAGGATGACTCCTTGGACCTCTTCTTTATCTACATTACTCCTGCAGGGATTTCATCAAATTGCATGGTTTTAAATACCAAGTCAAAAGCAGACAACTCTTCTCTGAAGTATAGGCATAGATCTCTCCCATATCTTTCCACTGACTTACATGCACACATATACAAATTCTTGCTCAGCATCTCCATGGTGGCATCCAACACATACCTCAACTTTAATGTGTTTTAACTGGAACTCTTGTTATTCCTGCTCAAATATTCTTTGCTGTCAGTCTTCTTTATTTTAATTAATGATAACTGGTACTTCCAATTTGCTCAAACCAAAATCCTTGAAATCACCTTCGGATTCATGCTTTTCCTCACACTCCACATCCAATATAAGCAATTCTTTTTGACTTTGTCTTTAGAGCCTCTTAACTCTTTTTCCTGCTGCCTTTCTTGTCCCCTGCAATCAATTCTCAACATCGAAGGCACAGTAATCCTAATAAAATAAATCAGATTGCACTGCTATTTTGTTCAAACATTCCAATAGTTTTCTGTCTGTTGCGGACTGAATTGTGTTATTGGTCAAAATATGAATGCTAAAGGCAATTCTAGTGAGAGCTCAGAAAGAAAAGAGAAGAGCCAAACATAAAGCTTCTATCATCTCAGAGAATATATATATCATTATGAACAGAATGGTAGTAGAAATATGAACATTAACGGTGTTTCTGGTGAGGTCTCAGACGGAAATAAGAAACATGTTATTAGAAACTGGGGGACAGTGATTCTTGTTATAAAGTGGCAAAGATCGTGGTTGAATTGTGACCTATTCTTTTGGAAGGCAGAACTTATAAGCTATGAAACTGGAAAAGGTTTCTCAGCAAAGTGTTGAAGATGCAGCCAGGTTGTCCTTACTATTCATAGTAAAATGAGAGAGGACAGAGACAAGCTAAGGAAGAAACTTCTAAGCAAAAAGGAACCAGGACTTAAAGATTTGGAAAATCTGCAGTCCATCTATATTGTAAAAAATGAGAAAGCCTGTTCTGGAGAGAACACCAAGGATGCGGTTGGATAAACACTCCATAAAGAGATTACCCATGGGTTTAGTCAGCTATCTTGGCAAAAGCTAGGATGGGACAATAGAGCTATTCAACTACGATTATGCTTTATCCTTTGGAAAAGGGAACCTGAAAGCTCCACAGATCATCATGGCTGCCACTACCAGCAGAGGTCCAGAGTGTACAGGCTCAGAAGGCAAGGCTGTTTCCTCCAGTTTCAGAGGGTGAGGCAGCTCCTAGGTTTTAGTGGGCTAGGCAGCCCCTGCAAATGCCATGGGCTTGAGGCCATCTCAAAGACAGAAACCCAGGGATGTGGGGGTGACACTGCTACTCCAGTGAGGACAGAGGGCAGAACATCCAGCCAGAGAGGATTATCCTCAAACCTTAGGATCTAATAGAATTTGTTTCCTAAGTTGTGAGACCTGCTCTGCCTTATTTATTTCCACTGCCTTCCTTTTAGGATGGAAATGCCTATGCCCTTCTCACCACTGTATTTGGAAACACACTGGTCTTTTCACATGTTCACGACCGGTGAGAAATTTTGCCTCAGAATGAACCATACCTGGAGTCTCACCAGCCAAAAAGCTGATTTAGATGATACTTAGATGAGACTTTGGACTTGGAGTTCACGCTGAAATGAATTAAGACTTCCAGGCCTTTGGGGGTGCCTGGATGGCTCAGTTGGTTAAGCATCCAACTTCAACTCATGATCTCAGGGTCCATGAGTTCGAGCCCCGCCTCGGCCTCTGTCCTGCCAGCTCAGAGCCTCAAACCTGCTTCAGATTCTATGTCTCTCTCTCTCTCTCTCTCTGCCCCTCCTCTGCTCACACTCTGTCTCTCTCTCAAAAATAAACAAACATTAAAAAAAAATAAAAGAAAGATGTCCAGGCTTTGGGAAGGGGTGACTATATTTTACATGTGAAACGGACATGAATCTGGGGGAAGGATGGAAGACAGAATGTTATGGACTGAAATGTGTTCCCACAAAATTCATACGTTGAAACCCTAACCCACAATGTGACCAAATTTGGAAAGAGGGCCTTTAAGGAGATAATTACATTTCAATGAGGTTATAAGGGTGGGGCCTATAGGACTGGTGTCCTTGTAAGAAAAGACAAAGAGTTCTCTATTTCTCTGCGCACATACAGAGAAAAGGCCCTGTGAGGACACAGCAAGAAGGTAGCCATCTGCAAGTCAGTAGGAGAGGTCTAACCAGAAACCAATGCTGATGACACCTTCATGTTGGACTTCCAGTCTCCAGAACCATGAGAAAAGAAATGTCTGTTGTTTAAATCATCTTGTCTGCGGTATTTTATTATGGTAGCCCTAGAAGACCGTCAGACTCAGAGAAAAAGGTAAAGTGCTTGCAGTGGCCAACAGTAACCTTCCCATCCTCATCCTATTCCTTTTCTAATATATTACTCATTCCACCCTGCTCCAGCCCTATGGCTCCTTGCTTTCTTATATTACCCTACCTCAGACACTCTAACATGCAGTTCCATATATCTGGACTCTTTCTTCAAATATATGCATTATTTTCTCTTGTACGTCTTTTAAGTCTTTGGTCAAACGTCACCTTTTCAGTTTTCTTTCCCTATTCATTCAATTTACACATTTTACCTTCTCACCTTCCCTGATAAAAATTCCTCCATAGAACTTACACCTTCTAAGATAATGTATAAATTACTTATGTACTTTGTTTATTGTTCCTTACTATTAAACACAAGTTCCATGGTAACAGACATTTTTATCAATCTTGGTCTCTGCTGAATCTTCAATAAATAGAACAGATTCTCTCACATCATAGCTGCCCAATAAGCATTTATTAAATAACTTAAAATGTGTTTAGATTTTCTTCTCTGATAGAGAGTAACTATTTTCATCTTTGTATTACTAGTACCTATAGAGTAAATACAAAGTATTAAATTTTATATTAAAAAGGCAATAAATCAAGCATCAGTCTTAAATGAAAGACAAAATGCTTGATGCTATTAGGGAGAGGAACATGGAATCTAAAATCACAAACTTACCATCTTTTCATGTTTATTTATTTACTTTCAGAGAGAGACAGAGAGAGAGCAGGGGAGGGGCAGAGAGAGAGGAGAGAGAGAAAATCGCAAGCAGGCTCCCAACACAAGGCTTAATCTCATGTACCGTGAGATCATGACCTGAGCCAAAACCGAGTCAGACGCTTAACCGATTGAGCCACCCAGGCTCCCCAACATTTCTATCATTTCTGATATTTATATGAACATTTCTATGTAATAGTTGGAAATGATTACTAAGAATATGACAGTTATTATAACTGTGTTTGTTTATTCATGTGTTATAAACTTGATAATAAACAGCAATCACATGCCTTGTTGCCAATCTTCCCCACCACTGTGAATGGTGCAAGTTGAATTAATTAGTAAGAATATATGTAATGCAGTTCAAAGAGATCTGCTGACTATGGTTCAGTGGCTGGCTTCATAGTACCATGTAAATTAAGTACATATTCATACATAACATCATCCAAGTTAGGTTCACATGTGGAATCACAGAGATGGCTTTACACTCTTTTTGAATATCGCTTTCAATGATAACAAACTAGCACAGTTTTAGAGATAATTGGAATGTTGTGTTTAGCTAGAGATTTCACTGCAAGCTCATTGTGTGCAAACAACATTTACAATTTCTCATGTTTCTTTTTGTGAACTGCTTAACTATTTGCCTGCTGTAATGTATAATAGGGGAAGAATTGCGATCTGTGTGCCCCTGGTTTATTTAAATGACAAAATTTTACTCATCTTCTCAGCCATAGGTATTGGAAAGGCAAACAGAAAATAGGTGGTTAATGAAAAAATAATGACTATAGAAAATTTGCTTTCTCAAGCCTCTCAAGCTCTCATTATCAAAATAGAAATGAATGAAAATAATCTCATACGATATAAAACTTTATTTTATTTATTTCTTGCAGGAACTTTGTATGAAAAATAATTGCCACCCATCTACAAGAGAGAAAAAAATCATTATTATTTCTAAAATTAAGGAAGATCTGATTCAAGAGTCTCAATTTAGGGATGGATGATAAATAATCATAAGATATGCCATGAAAAATCATGTCATAATAAACAAAGACTTTTCTATGCCCATTCTGACAGTATTAGTTCCCTGGCCTAATCCTTTTAATTAGTTTTTTTTTTCAGTCTGGCCAAGAAAATATAGTAAAGATGATATAAATATTTTTAAGAAAATACATTATAAAACATTTGCAAATCTAACTCCTGAAGCTAAGCACCATTTGAATTAAAACATCTTAAAGTTCTCTCTTTCATACTGAAGTTGGAATCCCTATGATTTGGGGCTTAAACTGGTCACAGGAAAACCCTAAGGTAATAAAGATTTTTAATACTGTAATATAAGAAATATCAAATGAGTGTGTAGATCCATGCAACATAAGAAATAATTGTAACTCAAAATCCTCTTGGAAATCCTACTGCCTCTTCCTACAAAAAAAAAAAGAAAAATCCAGCAGGTATTTTTTTTTCACCTCAGCTACAGCTTCCTTATGTCAGAACCATAAACTCACTTGGCAAATTGTTACAAAATAAATAATAGTTCATATTTAAACATTATTACTATTTTCCTAGAACAAGCAATTGGTATACATTATCTCATTTAATCCTCACAATGGCCCTATAGGTGATAATCATATTATTCCTAATTAATAGATTTTGAATTAAGGGGCACCTGGGTAGCTCAGTTGGTTAAGCGTCCAACTTTGGCTCAGGTCATGATCTCACGGATTACGAGTTCAAGCCCCATGTCAGATTCTGTGGTGACAGCTAGGAATCTGGAGCTTGCTTCGGATCCTGTGTGTTGTGTGTGTGTCTCTCTCTGCCCCTCCCCTGCTCTCTCTCTCTCAAAAATCAACATTAAAAATAAAAAAAAAACAGTTAAGTAATCTGCTAAAATTATGAGACAAGTACATATCAGACCTGAGTTTAGATGTCTTTAGGCACTAAAATTATTGCTCTTAATCACATTCTATAATGCCAGTACACCACACAAATTTAACAAATTTAAGAAATGCACTGATATGTCCACCTATTTTTCAAATACTCTAGGGGACATTTTGAAGAGTTACTAGGAAGCAGATAACATTGAATTTTTCATAAATTGGTACCAAAATATGGCTAATAAAGACCTTAATTTAAAATGCAAACTTGAACATTTATGGACAGAGAGACTGAACATTTTCTGCATAGGTAAAAAAAAATATAAATCAATGAAACAAAGAAATAATAGCAACAAAACATCCTGGAAAAGGACTGACTAGTATTGGATATCAATTGAAGTAACAATGGATAAAAATGGAAACGAAGACAATGATACTACACTAAATCAAATGATTTAATTAATTCTTTGTAAAGAGCAACAGAACAGAAATTTTTCATTTTTAACTCATAAACAACGCCCTGTGTGATTCTTATTCTATGGTATAGATTTAGTCATAGTTTATGCTTCTTCTTGACATTTGCAAAGTCTAAGGTAACTCACCATTTCAAAAAAAATTAAGTTTTTATTCAAATTCTAGTCAGTTAATATACAGTGTGATATTAGTTTCAGGTGTACAATATAGTGACTCAACAATTCCACACAACACCTGGTGCTCGTCACCAGTGCCTTCCTTAATCCCCATCACCTATTTCACCCATTCCCCCCTCCCCTTGGTAACCATCAGTATGTTCTCTATCCATAGTTCAGAGTCTGTTTCTTGGGTTGCCACACTCTCTCTTTTTCCCCTTTGGTCATTTGTTTTGTGTCTTAAATTGCACATATGAGTGAAATGATAAGGCATTTGCCTTTCTCTGATTTATTTTGCTTAGCATAATATTCTCTAGCTCCATCCATGTCGTGGCAAAACATTTCATAATTTTTGAAATCAACATTTCAACCAAGGAGACCCAACTGAGTACTGGAAATATAATTCTGAAATTTAAAGGTAATAAATCAGGTAAGTGGTTTCTCTTAATAAGGCTTATTCCAACTTCCCACATGAAAACTTTCACACTACGGGAGCTCACCTACACCTTAGAGGAAAATAGTGGGTACTATCAGAAGACCCTAAGATTTTTGAGGAGGCTCTTTTTTTTTTCTATTTTCATAAACAGTAAAATATAAAGAGGTGGTCATATATCATAATTTGTTACGTTCCACCCAAAAAACATTTTACTCTCAATTCTTATACATTATAAATTTTCCTTTAAGGCATTTTTAAAACTTCATTTATTTATACCAAATATGGTATCACTGAGGTAGAGGACTATAAGAAAATATTTTGGTTTGTAAAGCATAAACTTGTAAGTGGCATGATACAGCTTTTCACCATGAAAAGTAAAACAACCACCCTTCCATGAACACTACCATCAAACAGCAAACAGAATTCAGAGAGGGAAAAATCACATGAAATAGTCTAAGATGAGGACTTGAGGGGAGCCGGGGAGACTCGGTTTGTTAAGCGTCCAACTCTTGATTTCAGCTCAGGGCATGATTTCACAGCTGGTGAGGTATAACCCTGCATCGGACTCTGGGCTGATAGCACAGAGTCTGCTTGGGATTCTCTCTACCTCTTTCTCTGCCCCTCCCCCACTCATTCGGTCTCTAAATAAATAAATAAACATTTAAAAGATGAGGACTTGAATCCAATAACAGGAGAAATACATATGTCAAGATTTGTCAAACTTTATGAAATTCAGTAATCACTTTAAATTCTTCATCATCTACTATTGATTTTTCAAGTTCTGTTTTGAAGACAGCTCTGCCCTCCTCTCAACAGCTTCGTAGAGTTAAGAACAGATATTTTCCAGTGCCTACTATACGGTGCCAATTAGGTGATTTAAATATATCACATTACTTCCCATAATCATTGTGCCAGGTAAATATTTCCCTATTTCCGGGTGAGGAAACAGCTTGAGAAGAGAGGTCAGGGAGCCTGTCAGTCACACAGCTGGTTCAGGCCTGCAGGTCTATTCCACACAGGTGCATCAAGTCTTTCTTATGCTTTCTGCTGTAGCTGCACAATTTTTGTACAAACAAAACAATGCACTTCATCTATCCCAAATCCAAGGTAGTTCTTGTTCTTAACTTTTAAAAGCCTTTAAACTGAAAATGAGTAGGATCTTTTGCATAATTACTTCCTCCAACTCCCTGTTACATATTGTTATTTCAGCAAAGGAGAACAATAGGGAGAAATGAGAGATCTTTCAGAGTGGTAGTCACCCTAAAATGATGTGTGATTTCTTCCCCTAAAAGTAAATTATCTACAGCTTTTAAATCAATGCACACCAAATTAGCTCAAAGCAAATAAAAATGACAACAACAATGCTCGTCTATCTGTAGCTTGTTTTCTATATATGGCAATTCATCACTGGCTAGCAAAACCTAATAAGAGTGTGTATGTGGTTTTTGCCATTTACATGATTAGATCCTTAACAGCATTGTGATTGAAGAGCATCCCTTTAAAGATCTCCACCTATTGCTTATTAAACATACATCTCCATGTGTGAGAAAGCAGCAGCAGCAGGGGGAGTGACAAGATAAGTGATGGCTGTAAAGGAAAGAAAAATGGCCATGCCTCCATTCATTGTTTGTTTCCAATTTATTGGTGTTGCAGGAGCATTGTGGGCCCTGGCAGGAAGTTGTGCTTTTTGGAGGTTTTGATTAACCTGTATCATGACACTTCTCCCATCATCATTACACACGTAGGTAAGCAAACAGATGTAATAGTTAAGTAAAACGGATATAATAGACCCCTTTGTCTCATCTCTAGAAATTTACAGCTGAGGAAATTCAGCTAGCTATCTCATTTATCTCACTTCCCAAAGAGTGATTTATGTGGCACCCACATGGTGCAACAACAGCAAGCTAGGCTGCCATCATTGTTCATTCATTCATTCACAAACTACTTCTGTGCATCTCTTATTTCATAGGCTCTGTCCTAGGCATCGGGGTAATAATGTTAAATGAAGAATGACTTCCAAGTCTTAGTAATGCAATGAATCTAGAGGATCCACAAATGCTAATTGAACATCCCACATCTAAAAATTATTGTCTACATCAAAGGTATTCATAGTGATAGTAAGTAAAAATAAATAGAAATTTATGAACCACTCTCCCAGTTTACATAGTAACATCCTTGTTATCTATGGCATATAATTTTCTGCCAACAGAACTCTGATATGTCCAAATTGGTACTGAGAAGTTGTGTGTGTATGTGTGTGTGTGCGCACGCACATCTGTGGTGTGTGTGTGCACATACATGTGTGTATGCTCAACACCTTAAAGGGACTCCAGTGTGGCTTGGGTGACAGATACAGAAATGTAACATGTAACTTTTCATGTTCTCTTCTTTTATTCTCTTGTGAGTCTGAAGCTTTTGTAGTTTAGGAAAAATTTCTTTGAGCAAATCAACGAAAAACTAATATATAAAATGAAGAAGAAAAGTATGGTTCTGCACAGAGGGAAACTAAAACCATCTCAGACAAACGGTAATTGTCTATAAAAAGATTTTCTTTTTTTAAACTTTTTATTTTGTTTATTTGTTTTTATTTTGAGAGAGAGAGAAATAGCAAGGGAGAGAGGCAGAGGTGGGGGGCAGAGAAAGAAAGAGAGAGAGAGAGAGAGAATTTCCAGTAGGCTCCACACTCAGTACGGGCCTAACACTGGGCTCAATCCCACGACCCTGGGATCATGACCCAGGCAGAAATCAAGAATCAGATGCTCAATCTGCTGAGGCCACCCAGGCACCTCTCTATAAAAAGATTTTCCGCAGGGTTTACTGTCAGTGAACTGAGATCATTGATCCAAATAAAGTAATTATGAGCCACGAGCTGCTTTATGTTAAGAGAGATAATACATTTTCATTTACTCAAGCTAGCAATCTGCACTATTAATAGTTATTGAAACTCTGACTTGACTGGCAATGGCAGAGAAGAAACTTTGGGGAAGGAAGAGGGTTCCAACACTGAGGCTGAGCTTTCCTCTATGTTCTAGGACCTAATGGCAGCTCTCCTGTTCACTTTTAACTTTAAAAAATCATGTCCAATGATATTGTAATGATATTTTTTAAATCACAGCTTTTGTTCTACATGGGACTGGAATTAACAGCATGAGCTTTCCCTTCACAATCTCTCGTATACTGTGAGTCACTCACCTTAATTTTGCAATTTTCCAGTCAGGTAATCTAATCACCACCATGGATAGAACTGACACAGTATTAAAACCGTATCAAAAATACAGTACTGAAACACATTAAAAGCTTTTTAATGAGTTACTGAAATAGGAATATTGTATCAGACTTGTCAAATTTGTTAACCCTTGTTTATTAAGGTATAGATTTCTCAAATTTGCTTTTCTATAAAAGGGACATTCCTAGCATTAGATATCAAGAAAAAGTTCCACTGATATTCTAGTTTTTTTTTTTTTGTTCTTTTTGTTTTAGTGTTTATTTACTTTTGAGATAGAATGCCACTGGGGGAGGGGGGAGAGAGGTGGGGACAGAGGATCTGAAGCAGGCCTCACACTGACAGGAGCCAGCCCAATGGGGGGCTTGAACTCAAGAACCAAACCATGAGATCATGACCTGAGCTGAAGTCGCTCAGTCACTCAACTGCCTGAGCCACCCAGGTGCCCCTCTGGTGGTGGTTTTTAACAACGTGGACAATAGCAAAAAATTCTGCCACAGGCTCTGTGAAACACCTTTATAGGAACTCCAGGAATGAAAGGAAGGAGTCCACACAAAAGGTAGATCATATTAGCCCTTAAATCTTTCAGAGATTTACCATCTCTGTGAAAAAAATACTAAAGGCAAATCTCATTTTAAAGATTACTGACTAATTCCGAGGCTTTATGCCATATGTTATTTATTCCATAGCAAACTCTAAGAAAATATTATTACTATGTATTAATGAAGGAATTAAAGCTAAAAAATTGAAGTTTCCTCACCTCAGATGATAAAGCTAGCTACTCTCTCCTCTGACCAGAGGATTTCTTTTGTAGAAGTGTTTCCTTCTTGCCTTTCAAATCCGAAGGCCAATTTTTACCTCCTTGAGGAGGACTTCCTTGATCACCTAAGTAAGTAGTAGCTGCACAAAGTCAGCCCTGAGTCAGTGACTATCTCACTACTTTTTTTAAATATTATACTTACAATTAGAAATTACCTCATTCACTCACTCACATGTGTATGGTGTTTCTCCCTTCTCTACCCTGCCACTAGAATGTAATCCTGTCAAAGAAATTTTCAATTTGCTTATTGTTATTTTTCAGCTTTTTGAGAAGTGTCTGGCACTTAGTAGTTGCTAATTTTTAATTAAATTGTAGTTAGCGAACATACAGTGCAACATTGGTTTCAGAAGTAGAATTCAGTGACTCATCGCTTACATACAACACCCAGTGCCCACCACAAGTGCTCTCCTTAGTACCCCTCATCCATCTAGCCCATCTCCCACCCCCCCTTCCTCCAAGGCTCTCAGTTTGTTCTCTATCATTGAGACTCTTGTGGTTTGTTTCCCTACCTTCTCTTTCCCTCTCTTCCCATATGTTTCTCTGTTTTGTTTCTTAAATTCTACATATGAGTGAAGTCATATGGTATCTGTCTTTCTCTGATTGACTTTTTTTCACTTAGCACAGCACATTCCAGCTCCATCCATGTTGTTGGAAATGGAAAGATTTCATTCTTTTTGATAGCTGAGTAATTCCACAGGATGATTACATCCTTATCCGTTCATTAGTTGATGGACATTTGGGAACTCCCCATAGTTTGGCTATTGTTGATAATGCTGAGTGATTGCTAAATTAATATTTGTTGAATAAGTGTATACATGCAAGCACAAACGAATGAATGAATGAAAATAATAGAGTCGAGATTCAAATCCAGGTCTTTTCATTCAATATCCAATGTTCTTTTTATACTATATCACATTGCTTACAGGTACTCTAAATCTGAAGGTTTCAGTAAGTGTCTCTGTTCCTTGCAGATATGAAGGAAACGATTCTCTAGCCCAATGTGCTATTGATAAAATCTATCATCAGCGTCCTCTTCCTGTTGTTTTTCTATTTATCAGTTTCACTTTCCACTTAAGTCAGCCAGTGATCTTTGATAAATTGGTTCATACTTACAGGTTATAATAGACTTAACCTATTACTCTTTCATGGACTTTTGCTCTTTTTCCATTATCAGTCAGTGCCCCTCTTATGTCCTTCATTTGCTTTTTACTCAAATCGGATTTCAAAATGCATCAATAAGATCAATCCCTATCAAGCACCTTTAATTAACTCACCTAATTTCTTTTTTTATTATTATTATTCTTTATCTCACTCATCTAGGAAACTCAGAAAACCCAGTAAAAACAAAATATTTGCCTAGCTACTTGCTGTATGGTCTGAATTCAAATTCATGACCACAAAACTCACATGAGAACTTAATAATATGTGCAATTCAAATTAATTTTAGTATGCTCGTTTTCCTATGCTCAACAATTTTATACCTTCTCTTTCCTCAAATCTTGTATATGATACCCCTTCCTTTTTTTTAATTAAATTTAAAAAAAAATTTACATCCAAATTAGTTAACATATAGTGCAATGATGATTTCAGGAGTAGATTCCTTAATGCCCCTTACCCATTTAGTCCATCCCCCCTCCCACAACCCCTCCAGTAACCCTCTGTTTGTTCTCTATATTTAAGAGTCTCTTATGTTTTGTCCCTCTCCCTGTTTTTATATTATTTTTGTTTCCCTTCCCTTATATTCATCTATTTTGTCTCTTAAAGTCCTCATATGAGTAAAGTCATATGTCTTTCTCTGACTGACCAATTTTGCTTAGCATAATACCCTCCAATTCCATCCATGTAGTTGCAAATGGCAAGATTTCATTCTTTTTGATTGCCAAGTAATACTCCATTGTATCTATGTACCACATCTTCTTTATCCATTCATCCATTGATGGACATTTGGGCTCTTTCCATACTTTGGCTATTGTTGATAGTGCTGCTATAAACATGGGGGTGCATATATCCCTTCAAAACAGCACACCTGTATCCCTTGGATAAATACCTAGTAGTGCAATTGCTGGACATAGGGTAGTTCTATTTTTAATTTTTTGAGGAACCTCCATACTGTTTTCCCTCCCTTTCTAATCTCACTCCTACACCTCATCCCCTTAGTGGAACATTTGTTTCATACATTTAAGTAGGAAATCTCTACTCTTCTCACCCCCAAATCTGCCAATTAATCTACATCTGTAGCTACATCTGTATGCATACTCTGCCTTCTTGACTATAATTCCTGGCTCTATCAAAAAAGCAAAACATTCCTGATAAAATATTCCTGACTCAAGGGCCAGAACTTCAAATGGTGCCTATATTATTTCCATTATAGCTTCCCAGAAGTTTTCCTCTTCAAATTACCCCTTGTACACCAATAGTATCATTTCTTATTTTCCAGAGGGTCATCTTTTGTTATTTCCATTTCTATTAAAGGGGCAAAATTTGTCTTGATCCCCTCCATCTGTACCCTATCCCTTTATTTGCCTTCATAGAAAACCATGTTGGCAAGTTTTCTATAGCTTCATTCTTTCCTTCGCTCACTCTAATTAGGGTTTTGCTTCTATTACTTTAGCAGAGACTCTGTATCTGAAGGTACCAACGGCCTCTGTGTAGACATGGAAAGTGTTGCTCCTAATCCTCTTCAAGAAAGGACTTGCTGTACAGTTGTCAGGGGGTGTAGTGGGCAGACTGCCTCCAGCTGTCAGCTTCTTCATGGTTGGCATTAGCTGAAGAAACATGCTTTTTCCAAATACTTGACATTCAACGACTGAGCAAGGCAGGAATAAAAAGTCCCAGCTGTTTTGCTGACATGCAATAATGCTAGCAGTCATTTTTGCTCTAGAACTTTCCCACCAGGATGGCCAAAACTTTGTTAGGCATCATTGCAGTGTGACATCTACCTCTGCCAAATCCTACTTCCTTCCTCCTTCCTTTTATGGGTGTTATTCCCTAATAAATATCTTATACCCCAAACTCAGTATCTGCTTCCAGAGAATCCAACCTATGACAGTCAGTACCAGGAGCAATTTGAGAAGGCAGGTGGTAAGATGGGGTTTAATTTGGGGAAGTGGATCATATGCTACTTGGCAGACAATGACAGCCCATCACTAGTAAGAGGAAGCACAGATGGAAGCCAACACAAAGTACCCATTCAACTGAAATTTTCACCTTTGGTAACTGGGAATAGTACAAGGATTACTGATACAGGGGCATACACTAGCAGCTGATGTCACTGTTGCTAATGAAACATATGGAGAAAATAGTAGATGGGAGAATAACAGGATTAGATAGCTACTAAGTACCATCGGTACTTTACAGCCATGCTTCCCAGTATGGTGGACACTTGCATGTGTGGCTATTGTGCGATTAAAATACTGCTAGTCCAAACTGAGATGTGAAATATACATAGAGCTACATGAGATTTTAAAGATTTACTATAAAAATCTCATTAATTTTTAATACTGATTACATGTTGAAATGATAATATTTTGGATGTGTTGTATTAATTAAAATATATCAATTAATTTCATGCTGTTTTGTTTTACTTTTTAAAACGTGACTACTAGAGATATTTGAAAGTATAATTGTATTTCTAATGTAAAATATTGCTCCATACAAAACAAGCAAAACAAAACAAAACAAAACAGTTGAAGGGTGCTGGGGTGGTTCAGTCAGTTAAGTGTCCAACTTTGGCTCAGGTCATGATATCCTGTCGTGAGTTCGAGTCCCGCTCATGAGTTCAAACCTCACATTGGGCTCTCTGCTGTCAGTGCAGAGCCTGCTTTGGATCCTTTGTCCCCCTTTCTCTCTGCCTGTCCTCTGCTCTCTCTCTCTCTCTCTCTCTCTCTCTCTCTCTCTCTCAAAAATAAATAGACATTGAAAAAAAAAGAGTTGAGATTGAGTAACAGGTAGTTGAGTAACAGGGTGTTGAAAGCTAGATTTAGATGCCAGTGGGCCTCTATGATTATATAAAGTTATTAGCATCTGCTCTGGTAAAAGCTTTGAGAAAGCTGAGGGCCCAGTTCTGGATTTAACAGCCAGATTGTACAAACATGAAAGAGGTTTAAATACCAACTAAGGTCAAGATCAGAATGGAGACATCTGGGTACATGTCCCTAAAAATTATTACTCCCCAGACTCTGTTTTGTGAGACTGTGAGATGGCCTATCTACCCTATTAAGAGCTTGCACCTGATGCCAGCCCTGCTGGAAGACAGTGTAAAGCATCCAAAGCAATATGTACCCACCTCAAGACTTGCCCCCCTACCTCTCCTGGCACTAGGCCTGAAAGTATGATAAAGTCACAGCATAAACCAGATAGGATGAAGTGGTCTGTACCCAAAAGGAACTGCCAGAACTAGCCAACAGGAACTAAGGGTTTGAGTGAATACATTTAGGACTAGATTTTAGGGATGTTTGTTCAAGGAGACTCGAAAATAAAATTGGATAGGGAAGGGTTTATTGACTTGAATGTGTCCTACCAAGGTATTGGATTTAAGTAGAAAAGATCTTCCCCAGGAGATGTTGTGAACTCCCTCCTTAGGAGGACTCCCAGAACCATGGAAAAAAGTGATGACACACACAGAAAAGTTGAAATGCCAGAATTGCCATGGCAATCTCTGGAGGAAGGGTTTAAAAGACTTGAGGAAATGCTGGAATGGATATTCAATGTAAAGCTGAGAGACCCAGTAGATGTTTATGCACCTCATAGAGGTTAGAGGACACAGTATTTACAAAGGTCTTGAGAAATGTACTAATGGGATGACTCCAGCTTCAGTAAAAATTCAGTGGTGATTCTCTGGATAGGGCTGGAAGGAAGAGAAGCTGTTACAGATCTTTTCCCACCGATATTAGTATGGATCATAGGACCCCCAAACAACTGAAACCGAGTGTCAGGTCAGTGCTTAACTACCAGAATCCAAGGATCCAAGGATTTTTTTTGCTTTGTTTTGTTTTGTTTTGTTCTGTTTTTTTGTATTGAATGCAACAGCAGAGTGGTACCCAAGAAAGCATGAACCAAAGATGAATATAAAGATATAATGATGGCAATAAAACATGGCATCCTGAAGTACAAAATAGATAAGCTGCCCACAACAGGAATACTACTCAACTTATACTAGCAAAAGAACTCAAGTTTAGATTTCCAGGAGGATGAGGGTAGCCATATTGATAAAAATTCATGATCTTTGTCTAGTTGCCAGACCTAAGCCAGTTTTCAGAGGGAGGACCCATTCACTGAAGTTGTGATAGGGTTTTCAGGTGGAAGGACCTCACAATTGTATGGTAAGTGTACATGGTCATGATTCCTCCAGTTCTTCCTCAAAGGCGCTATGATCATTTACTTGGGAAAGGGAAAAAAAAAAACCTCGATATTTTGATGACTGTTGTATACAGAGTTTGAGTTGACCTTGATATCCAGAACCATTATCATGGTCTTCCTGCTAGAGTGAAGACATAGGAGACATAATGATAAATGAATAAATGGAGTTGTAATAAATGTCTACCTTGTGGTATATCCACTAGTGATTATTTCTCTTGTACTCAAATGTATAATCAAGAATGATACTTAGAGGTCAGTGAAAAACTACTATTGAATCTTTGGTTACTGGGTAGCAGTTATGATAGTGGGTAAAAGCAAGTGAAAGCCCTTAGGTCTGTTCCCTGCACACTTAGTCAATTCAGAATAATAATAAAAAATCATTGTTGAATCCTAAGAGTGGAAGAAGGAGTGGGAGATAAAGTCTGTCTTTATGGATCTAAAGGATGCAGGAGTATTTGTTCTCATAACATCATCATTTAATTCACTAGTCTGAAACCTAGAGAAACAAGATAAATCCTGGAAGATAACTGCAAGCATAGCCCAGTAATAGTCCCTTTGCAGCTGCCATGCCAGATGTGGTATATTTGCTAGAGCAGATTAATATGGCCTCAGGAACTTGGTATGAAGCCATTTTTCTGGAACATGTATTCTTTTCTATCTCAATCAGAAACGACAATTAGAGACAGTTCACATTCACATGGATTGAACAACAATATTAATTTACAGTTTTGCCCCAGGGCTATGTTATCTCTTCTGCCCTCTGTCATAATATAGTCTGAAGAGATCTGAACCATCTGGACAACCCATATTACTTCACATTAACCATTACATCAATGACATTATATTGATCATGCCAGATAAGCAAGAGGTAGCTGGCATTCTGGAGGCCTTCATAAAACACATGCATTCCAGAGAGGAAAAAAAAAAAGACAAGACGAAAGGCCTTCCCATATCCAAAGCAATTTGAAGGATCCTAAGTAAAGGACAAATTATTTCATCTTGCACTTTGTAACACAAAGAAGGAAAAAACAATGTCCCAGTGGGCCTTTTCAATTTCTAAAATGGAACATATTTGTAACATTCGTTCCATACCTAGAAATACACTGGTTGACACAGAAGGTTGACACACATTCGAGTAAAGCCCAGAGCAGAAAAGGGCTTTGCAGCAGGCTCAGGCTAAGGTGCAACAACCCCACCACTTGGGTCATAAACCTGGTAGACCTCATGGTCGTGGAGGTATAAGTGGCGGGAAAAGATTCCACATAGAATTTGTGGCAAGCCCCAGTGCACAACATACGACCCTACAATTCTGAAGGAATGCCATGCCCTTTGCAGTGGGAGAACTACAGGCCATTTGAAAAACATCTCTTGGTGTGCTACTGGGTCCTGGTAGAGACAGAGCACCTAATCATGGAATACCACATGACTGTCAGAAATTACATAATCACGAACTTGGTCGTTTCAGATCTACCAAGTCCTAAGGATTGTTGCTGCACCCTCCCTGCCACCATCATAAGATGGAGGTGGTACCTTTGGTATGGCACACGAGTAGGACAGGAAGACACAAACAAGATACATGAGCAAACAGTTGGAACGTCATGACTCCCAGCACTACTGTAACAGTACCCCTTCTTCAGCCAACATCTAGTCCACATGGGAATGGGGTATGACAAATTGACAGTGGGGGATAGTCCCAGTTCAGTTTACGTAAGGATTACCTTTGAAAATGAGGCAAAAATACATAGTGACTGCACTATAGACTTAGGGTACTCAGGATACCCTTAAAAGATAGTGGTGAGGGAAATTCTCCCCATGAGTGGGAGCTTCAGGCAGTAAAACTGGCCATCTACTTTCTGTGGAAAGAGACATGGTCCTAAAAGTGGTTAAGAGGTGGCCTATGCAAATAGCCTGCAAATCAAAGTTTGGAATATAATAGTCAAGAAGCCATGAGGGAGAAGCAGTGGATGGCCCTATGGGAGTGGGCATGAAGTGGAAAGATCTTTGTATCACATGTTAATAATCACTAGAGAAAACCCATAATGTAAGAAGCACTAAAAAAATAGATAAAATGATCTGGCAAGTAGATAAAATGATCGATGTCTTTGGCCACATAAGTGCTGGCACAATGGACATGTAAACAAAGTAGCTATGATGCCAAACATGAATATTACACATGGGTCCAACAGCATCAGCTCCTACTTATCAAGGCTGATCTAGCTGCTGTTGCTACGCATCCAACTGCCTGTAACAGAAACAAATGCTGAGTCCTGGGTATGGCACAATTTCTAGAGAGACTTGCCAGTTAAGGGAAAGTTGACTACATGATTTCCCTTGCATCCTGGAAAGACAAATGGTTTGTTTTCATAGGAATAAACATCTATTCTCCATATAGGTTTGCTCTTCCTGCCATTAAGGGCCTTAGTCAGCCCCACTATTCAAAGGCTCACAGTGCATTTGAGCCACTAGCATGAATCCCACTGACCAGAGTTTCCCTTTTACAGTAAAGGAGGTGTATGAATGCACCCATAACCATGTTATCCACTAATTGTATCACATACTTCACCTAGACAGTTGACCTTATGATATGTCACAACAACCTGCTGAAGCATAGCTTAAATGCCAAGTGGCAGGTACTATTCTGAAAAGAGGAGGTACCATTCTCCAGGTCGCAGAATATGCATTGAATCAAAGACCTTTAGATGGTGCTGTGTCACTGACTAGAAGAATACACAGGTCCAAGAATCAAGGGGATAGAATAACTTGATCCTAATCTAACTTTATATAGACATGAAAGCTCCCTTTGACTACTGGAATGCGTGCCTCAGGTTCAGGTTCAAATAGCCCAGGTATAAGGAGTAATGGAGATGTTTCCCTAAAGAATCCAGATTTCTGCATCATTTCTTGCTCCAGGATTAAACACCTTATAGGATGATGGATAGTGAACAAATCCATTGTCTTCTGATGAAAATCAAATCCCCATTTAATAGGGTGCAATCTTGGCCTGAAATCTAAACAAGATGATCACAAATTATTCCAAAATTGGTTATACTTTACTCTGCCATATCCACAGTAACTTTATTTATCCTTTCTCTCATTCTGGGTTGAAGCAATTGTGATAGGGGATAGAGGTTGGGAGGTAAATAAACATTAAATGTTTAAGGAATGTTTACTTTTCTCTATAAAGAAGACAACAGACTTGGCATTTCCAAGGTTATCCTTGTCGTCAAACTTACAGGAAGTGAACTTGAAGCCTTTTATATATTTTATCCTCCATTTTCTGAATCCTTTTTTTTTTTCTATATCCCAGCCTCAGACCAGAGCCTATATCGAAGGACAGGTTCCTAAATTGGAAGAAACTTACAGCCTCACACTAGAGTTTCCAGTCAGTATTTTGTTTCTTCTTCCATATTTCCAGAATTTTTATTTCCTTAGGAAAAGACTGTACAGATAAAGTGTTGAAAAAACAGTAGCAATGATAGCAGATTTACCACCTGCCCATTTACTGCCTGCAGATTTATGGCCAACGCAGCCTATTTTGCCATCTGGGTCAAAGTCATATTTTCACTGGAAATATTTTGGTAAGTTATTGCTGGCATTTTTTTACATGCAGGTGGTGATCACACAGGTTTTATGGCACTTTCATAACTGCACGTCTGACTGAAGTGCACAGAAGCTGATCTTTCGTGAATGTCTACAGAAGCAATTCGATGAAATGGAATGCACTCTATTCATTACATTTACCAGTGTAGGGGGGACTCCGTTAACATTAAATGTAATCCTGAGAAAGGTGCCAAGTCATTTTCCCTGGTTGTTTCCAGAAGTATAGATTGTGGTACTCAGGGAAAAACAAGTGGACATTGAGACTAGTGTCATCTACACAAAAACAGTTTCAGAGTTGGTGATGGGCATCTTTCCAGAAAAGCACCCAACCTAGTTAATTTTGATGCTTTAGGCTTTACAATTTTCTCATCCTATCAGTTTTACTATTGAAAAAAAATGTTGCTATCTGTTTCGTATATATTTTTTGGTAGTTATATAGATACATTGCAAAGGAAAGATTTATAATTATGTAAGAGCTATTGGAAAAAAAAGCATGAGGCTGGAAATAAAAGGAGCTGGATTCTGATGTCTGTTCTACAACTTGAGAGCCACACAATCTTACCTAACCTCCCTGAGCCTCAGTTTTCTCTTTTGTAAATGGAGGAAGAGGGTAATACTAGAAAGTACATATATATGTTTTAATTGAAGTAAGCTGTAATTTACATGCACATATATTAAGTGTCTCAAAGAATGAATTTTTACATCGGTGTAACCCATCATCCAAAAAAAGATATGGAATATTTCCATCACCCCAGAAAATTTGATTATGCCCCTTTCCAATCTATCCCCATCCCCCTTCACATACCAAACAAGGACTTTCTGAGTTCTGTTACCATACATTAGTTTTGCCTGTCTTTGAGCTTCATATAAATAGAACTATCTAGCTTCTTTTGCTCACCATGTCTATAAGATTTGTCCATGCTGCATGCATCATTTGTTTTTTCTTTATTATTTCTGAGAAGTTTCCCAATATGTGAATGTGCAACAATCTATTTTCCTATTTATGGGTTTTTGGATTATTTTCAATTTTTGACTTTTATGAGTTAGGTTGCTATGGACATTTAAGTACAAGTCATTTGTGGGAATATATTTTCATGTCTCTTGGGTCTATGTCTACATGTGGAATTTCTGCAAATAAATTTCTGTATTTAACTTTATAAGAAACTACCAAGCAGTTGTCTAAAATGGTGGTAGTATTTCTCTTTTGCTGTTGTTATTTTGTTTTGTTTTGCTTGCTTTTTGGTGATACTATTTCATGCTCCCACCAGGAGTTCTAGTGACTCCACATCTTTAACCAATAATATAACTTTTATTTTATTTTATTTTATTCATTCTGGTGAGTAGAAAACACTATCTCATTATGAGTTCTGAGGCTGGGCTTCTCTTCATATGTAAACCACATAGAACTTAAACATGGTTTAAATCTCCTTCAGAAAACAGTCTGATTTATTACATGGTATCCTTGTTTTCCCTTGGTATTTTATAACTCACATGTAGCTTTTAAAAACGACACATGCTTTAATCTCACTTACACGCTTTTTTAATTTGAAAAATCTAGCATAAGGCCAAGAAATATGATTCTGATTCACAAGTGAACCACTGGGATTATCCTATAAAAGATTTTGTTATACTACTAATCTGCTTTTAGATCATAAAAAGGCAATACAGAGTAATAGTTGAGAGCATAGATTTAAAATAAAGAAGACTAGATATTGGATCCTAGTTCCCACATACTATCTATATGGTTTTGGGCAAGTTACATAATCTCTCTAAATCTCAGGTTATTTATAAATTGAGGGGAATTATAATAGTTACCCCAGAGGGTTGTGAAGAGGTTCAAATATGATGATACATGTAAAATGGTTGCCATGATGCCAAACTCATAATAAGCACTCAACATACATTAGAGAAAGGATAAAATGTGAAAATATTATGAAGAAGGATCAAACAAATCAGAGCACTTAATGCTAGTATCCTGATGTATCCATTTTACTACTACTGCTTAATTTAATTATAAACGAGATAAACTTCCAATTTTTTTACTTCATTTCACTTTTTTTTTTTTTTTTTTTTTTTTTTGCTTATAGCGTTTTTGTAGATTGACATGTTGACCAGGTCTTGACATTTTCCATTTTCATAAACCACATACGTGATGGCTCACTAGTGCAAGGTTTCATGGATGGGCTCTGGCTTCCTCCCCCAGTTCCCTGCTTCCATCTGAAATTCCTATCTCAAACTTTGGGTCTTTGTTTCTGGATTCTCAGCTCTCTTTTCCCTTCCCTTCATACATAAAATAAAGTTACACTATTAAGCACATTCTCTCTGTCTCAGTTTTTTCATCTATGCATCTGTTTATCTCTACTTCATTAGCACTCCCATAATGATATTTTTGATTATTAGCATAAAGTTTACCTTTCCTACCACAACAAACATGATTTTACCTACTAATCATTCCATTCACTAAATCTACTCTCTTTTTTTTTAATGAAAACATCTGTTTTACACATTTGAGATTCTTTTCGCTTCTGGTGCTTTGTTTGTTTGTTTTGCTTTGTTGTTGTTTACAAATCAGCTGTAGCTCCCTGTTTAAATGGGCCTTCCTTCCTTCAGCCCAGTAATTTGTAACCAACATGACCTGCACTTTCTAACAAGAGGTATAAGTAGATTTTCATTCCCCTAAGAGTATATGGAGCCCATGGAAATAAAGGAAACTGATTCCACTTCCACCTTCCCCCCGCCTTTTCTCTGTGAAAAGTGTGTGTAATATCATGGTTTCAACCTCACAAGAGTTTCTCTGTTGTGCATTTGTATTAAAAGTACACTGCTCAAAAAGGAAAATTCTATTTGAGTTGTTAAATTTTGTCTTCTCATTGATAAGGACAGGGTTACCTACATAACTATATTTCCACAGTATTAAAATAAAATGACTCTTTATGGAATACTTTTTAATGCATTAGTGAGGCTGAGGATAATGACAAAGGTAATAGGAACATCCATTAAACTAAATGGAGATTTATCTATAAGTAACATTTTATTAATAATGACAGTAAACATTCCTTTAGTGAAGGAAGGTGAAAACAACTAACTTATTAATAGGGCTTTTAGCAAGCTACTGCTTTTAAGCTTACACTTGCTCAGAGCTGTTTCCACTATTGGCTTTTCTCCTTTGACAGTGGTTTACAAAAATGCAAGACTAATGGTCACATCAGCTTGGTATGATGGCTCAGTACATATCCAATAGTCATATAGAAAAGTTTTTTAAAGTCCTTATTTTTGTTTCCTATTTTATTCATTCAGGAAATGGAACAGAGAAGAATAGGAAAAGGTTTTTCCTTGAGAAATACATAAAGCTTTTACTACTGAGAGACAGAAACAATCCCAACTTTAACTTTGATGGGTGAACTTTGATAGGCTGCCAAAAATTCTCATAAGAATGACTATCTTTCCATTTTTCAAGTAACTTGAAGGGTCTACGTCTCTCCCCAAGATTTTTTTTTTAATGTAACCCTGTTCAATCAGTTGACAGGATGAAAGACTATAGATAATCATTCTTCAATTTGGGTTGCCTTAGATTTTCCCTGGCAGTTGGTGACTCAGTGTTTTCATGGTAGATGCCAACAGAAAGAGATGATTAGCACCAGTATTTGCTGAATCCTTTTGTCAGATCTATCTATCTATAATTTATGTGATATATATAATTTATATGACATATATAATTTATGTATATATATTTAGTATATATAAATATGTATATTTATGTAACATAAAACTTATGTATATATAAAAATTTATGTATGTTTATGTGTATATGTGTGTGTGTGTGTGTATATATATATATATATATATATATATATATATATAAAATTGCTGTTCTCAAACTATCACCCAGAAAATGATAGAAGTTAAACAAACAAGTGATAACACAGAACTCTTCCCTTAAACAATTATTTCTGAAATTAACTATCTAAAGACAAAAACAAGCAACATGGAATTCATAATTTTTTGTTTTTCCAAAACTATGCTCCCGTCTTGGGTCAGAATTGTTATATAACTATACCAAGACATAAACATACATGAAAACAAACAAAAAAAACCAAGCAGAACAAAACAAAACAGTATAACATCTTCAAGATTTTCTCCTTTTATTAACTGACCCAGATAAAAATACAAATTCTATGTCAACTCTAAATATGCAAAAAAAGAAAAAAAAATGTGGAACCAAATGTAAAGTCAGGTCAAAAGTTCAGTAAATAAATAACTCCATTTCTGAAGTTCAGAAATCTGAGAATCAAGTAAAAAGCAGCAATTGCTTTTAAAGCCGGAGAAGTGTTCAAATCATAGACTTGTACCATTATACTACTGTCGAATAAGTACTATAATAAAGATAAAGATGCTCAACATCACTCCTCATCAGGGAAATACAAATCAAAGCCACACTGAGATATCACCTCATGCCAGAGTGGCCAAAATGAACAAATCAGGAGACTATAGATGCTGGGATGGTGGGAATGCAAATTGGTGCAGCCACTCTGGAAAACAGTGTGCAGGTTCCTCAAAAAATTAAAAATAGATCTACCCTATGACCCAGCAATAGCACTGCTAGGAATTTACCCAGGGGATAAAGGAGTGCTGATGCATAGGGGCACTTGTACCCCAATGTTTATAGCAGCACTTTCAACAATAGTCAAATTATGGAAACAGCCTAAATGTCCATCAACTAATGAATGGATAAAGAAATTGTGGTTTATATACACAATGGAATACTACGTGGCAAGGAGAAAAAATGAAATATGGCCTTTTGTAGCAACGTGGATGGAACTGGAGAGTGTTATGCTAAGTGAAATAAGCCATTCAGAGAAAGACAGATACCATATGTTTTCACTTATGTGGATCCTGAGAAATTTAATAGAAGACCATGGGAGAGGGGAAGGGGAAAGAAAGTTAGAGAGGGAGGGAGCCAAACCATAAGAGACTCTTAAAAACTGAGAATAAACTGAGGGTTGATGGGGGGTGGGAGGGAGGGGAAAGTGGGTGATGGGCATTGAGGGGGGCACCTGTTGGGATGAGCACTGGGTGTTGTATGGAAACCAATTTGACAATAAATTTCACATTAAAAAAATATGGACTAAGTATTTTGGAGTAATTAGGATGAAGTAGTTAATTGGTTGTTATTACTCTGTATTATAAGTATTTATTTCTCTTACTCTCCAAGTAGACTGTGAACTTCAGAGCAAGATTGTGTGTACGTGCATATGTGTGTGTGTGTGTGTGTGTGTGTGTGTGTGAAATGTATTTAATTCATTTCTATGCTTTTTATTAGTGCTCAATAAATGGTTGAAATATTTCTTTAGCTCTGGATTAGTTCTGCTTTTCACCCCTTCCTATGGAAAGCAGAGTAGGACTAGAAAACACAGAAAAGGGACATAATAAAGAAAAAAGAACAGTTGTGTTTTGGGTCCTCACAGGCACAATTCAGAAACACACTGTATTGTTGTTACATAGGATTTTGACCTTTTCTTTTTCTCTCACTACAAAATATAGGTATTCTCTCCTTTCTTTCTTTCCTGTATTTTTTTTTCAACTGTTCACCTGTACAATCCACACAGCTCCCAACAACTCCAGTCTGTGTTTGCACTCTTCTAATGAATCTGTTGGACATGTCTGTGGGATTCAAGTCCACATGGCTTCCTATTTCCCAGTAACCTATGCCTATTGCCATCAGAGACCAAGTTCTTGAGTTTCTAACTTTCTAGCAAAGTACACCTGCTGTCCTGCACTCCACAGGAGCTGCTGTTTGTTCTGATTCTGTGTCATTATTTATTGCCTGAGTGTGAGCTGTGCTCCTTCAAGGAAAAAAAGGTTTGGCTTATGTGTTCCTCCCAATCAATGCACAATGAATACTACTGATGGCTGAGCAATGAGGTGAGTGCAGGGCCTGTGTGTATATTTCAGGGCAGGTTCTATTGTCTGAAAGGGAGGAGGGAAACAATCATATTTGGAAATTGTATAACATAAGTATGGGTTAGCCCTCTTTTCTCATCTCACAGTCTATTGCTATTACCTGAAGTCTGAATCCAAATTAAGTTGGAAACAAGCCTTCAATGTACTTTGTGATTTTTAAAAAATGATCCCTGAGTGTGGAGGATACAGGAGTTTGTCTGGACTTGGAGATTCTGTAAAATCAAACTGAAATCAATTATAATTAAATCCCCCCCCTTTTTTTTGGCCGTAGTATAAATTCCTTTCAGTTTCTTTTCTATGAAAAATTAAACAGAAATTATTTCTTCTGAGGTTGAACAGATATTGGATCCAGCATATCTCTGGCATCACCAACCAGTAAGTAAGACTGTTACATTTCCAGCAATACTCCAAATCTCAATGCAATAAGCTTGTATCAACTTGATGAGGCAGACAGCTAGTCTTTTTCAGAGATACCACACTCCAATTATTTCTGGCAGGGGATCATGATATATAACCAGAGTGGCTGCCTACAGCTCTGCAAGACCTCAGCTCTAGATTCTCAGGTTCCGAACACCTTTTGATCTCTTGACCTCTGTGATTTGACCCCTAACTATGTGCTCATTTCCACCAAAGTAGTCACAACCAAAGTGTCAGAGACCAAATAAATGTGTCCCCCAAATTCACATGTGGAAATCCTAGCCCCCAGTGTGCTGATATTGGGAGATAATTAGGTCAGAAAAATAGAGCCCTCATGAATGGGATTAGTGCCCTTATAAGAAGAAACTTGCTTCCTTTCTTTCCCTCTTTGCTGTCTGCAATATGAGGATACAAGAAAGACAGCCATCTACACACCAGAAATCGAGTTTTGTCTAGAATCCAGCCATGTTGACATCCTGATCTGACACTTCCATCTTCCAGAAATGCAAGAAATAAATTTTTGTTGTTTACAAGCCACCCAGCCTATGTCAGTTAGAGTAGCCTGAACTGACTAAGATACAGATATGTCCTCCCTCTCTTGTCAGCAGGGAAAAACCTCTGTTCCATATGTTTTTTTTCCCAAGAAGAGGAACCTCACAGTCCAATTTTGAGTCCACTGTGAAATGTCTAGTTCTATTCTTGATACTTCAGCACAGTGCTTTCCAAGTTGGTAGGACTAAGGGAATGGCATGGCTTGTAATTACCGAGAAGAACTGCTCTTCCCAAGTAGTTCTATGTGTAGCCTACCTAATGTTACCAGATTTCTTTACTCAATAGTGATTTTCTTTCAGGAACCTCATGTATTTTTTCCTCTAGCCTAATCTTTCTGAAAGACATCAGCCTATCAAAAAAGGTTTATACAAATCAACCCTAATTTTAAGGTAAACTCAAATTCACTTCCAAAGGATTGTGGGCCTCATGTAGATAGGGAATATGATTGAACATCTATTTCAGAGTCTTCAAACATTTCAAGACACACAAAGGGCCCCTGCAGGCATGGTGAAGTGTTACCTGAGTTTTCTTTTTTTAAAAATTTTTTTAACTTTTATTTATTGTTTGAGAGACAGAGACAGAGCATGAATGGGGGAGGGGCACAGAGAGAGGGAGACACAGAATCCAAAGCAGGCTCCAGGCTCTGAGCTGTTAGCACAGAGCCCAAAACGGGGCTCTAACCCATGAACTGTGAGATCATGACCTGAGTTGAAGTCGGACACTTAACCCACTGAGCCATCCAGGAGCCCCTCTTTGTTTTTTTTAAAGCTTATTTATTTATTTTGAGAGAGAGAGAGCGTGGAGCCTGATGTGGGGCTCAAACTCACAAACCGTGAGATCATGACCTGAGCTGAAAGCAAGAGTTGGATGCTTAACCAACTGATCCACCCAGGAGTCCCTGAGTTTTATTTCTGACTCATTTATTTATTATTTCAATTATTCAAATAATATTATTGAATATATATTGGGTGTCAGACATTGCTCTAAGATCAAGAGTAGAAAAACTATTTCTGTAAATGGCCTGATAGTAAATATTTTTGGCTTTGAGGGCCATAAACTGTCTGTTGCAACCATTTCATTCATCTGTTTATAGCACTAAAACAGCCACAGACAATGTGTAAACTAATGAGAGTAGCTGTGTTCAAGAAAACACTAAGGGGGATAAGAAATGTTTATATGGGCAGGTTTGAAATATCATTCCATTAGGATAGTTCTCTACTTTATTCCATATTGATATATCCCTCTTGAGTCACTAAGTTTAGCTCTTAGTTGTTTTAGTTCAGTCATTCACTTAGCAAATATTCACTTAGTACTTACTGTGTGCAGAATACCACATGCTATGGGAAAACATATTTCTATAAGCCAAATTTTCTGCCTTTAAGAAGATCACATCATGGTTGCAGGAAAAATTTGTGTACTGTTAGCATCATCTGGATCTAGGAGTTCTGAAGACATTTAACCTATTAGAAAGCATTTCCAAATGTGTGTGTGTCTGTGTGTATATACACATATTTGATAGGTGTGTGTACACACACACAACCACACACACACAACCCCTTCATATATATATATATATATATATATATATATATATATACGTATATATACGTATATATATATACACATATATATATATACGTATATATACGTATATATATACACACACACACACATATATATGTGTATGTGTATGTGTGTGTATATATATATATATATATATATATATATATATAAGCAGAAGCTAAGTATTCTGTCATTTAAAACAGTTTAGCTCAGCAAGTCGTTGCTGTGATAGACACTGGGAATCGTGTGTTCTAGAAGCTTAAACATTCAAATCACCAGGTTCTCAAGTACCAGCACTGTACTAGACACTGCCAAAGGATCGAAGGGCTCATAAGATGTGGTTTCTACCCCTAAAAAACTCACCAATAAAAGACTGAGTTCATGTAAACTCCTTTATCTTGGGTCTGTGAATGTTAGTTACTATATTCCTCATCTTTAGATACCTGGCATATTGCTAAACTTCTATTCTGGTCTGGAGGTAAGCATGTAGAGAAGGGAGAAA
Organism: Leopardus geoffroyi; assembly: GCF_018350155.1. Classification (NCBI taxonomy): domain Eukaryota; kingdom Metazoa; phylum Chordata; class Mammalia; order Carnivora; family Felidae; genus Leopardus; species Leopardus geoffroyi. The sequence continues at coordinate 59,540,761 of NC_059328.1, forward strand.
CTAAGCACTTTGAGAAAATTTCACTGAGAACCTATATGAATCAAACACTTCTGGGCACATACGGTTACAATAAAGTGTGTTTTCTGTCATCGCATAGCTCATTATTGAGTGTGAGACATAATCCTGTGAGTAGACAATGACAGCACATCGTGATAGGTACTGCAACAGGGTATCAATGGGTACTATGGAAACAGAGAATGTGAGGACACACTGACATGGTTAGGAGAGAAGCTGGGAGAAATGGAACTTGGGTTGGTCTCCGAGGACATTGTGAGAGAGGGTTTACCAAGGAAATTTTGGGTTGGGAGAAAAACATAAGAAAAACTATGGGGCAGGGGTAAGCATGCTGTTTACTGGGACAGATCCGAGCCCTGATTTGAAGGGAGTAAGACATGTCCGTTAGAATGTGTATTTATTTATTTATTTATTTTTTGTTTTTAACGTTTCTTTATTTTTTAGACAGAGAGAGACAGAGCATGAACGGGGGAGGGTCAGAGAGAGGGAGACACAGATTCCGAAACAGGCTCCAGGTTCTGAGCCGGCAGCACAGAGCCCGACGCGGGGCTCGAACTCACGGACCGCAAGATCATGACCTGAGCCAAAGTCGGCCGCTTAACTGACTGAGCCACCTAGGCGCCCTAGAATGTGTTTTTTAAAAAAAAGGTAAGAGGGGGGGCGCCTGGGTGGCGCAGTCGGTTAAGCATCCGACTTCAGCCAGGTCACGATCTCGCAGTCCGTGAGTTCGAGCCCCGCGTCGGGCTCTGGGCTGATGGCTCAGAGCCTGGAGCCTGTTTCCGATTCTGTGTCTCCCTCTCTCTCTGCCCCTCCCCCGTTCATGCTCTGTCTCTCTCTGTCCCAAAAATAAATAAACGTTGAAAAAAAAATTAAAAAAAAAAAAAGGTAAGAGGGAATAAATCTAGGTTATTAAACAGCAAGCAACAGAGGGAAAGGAAGACTTTAGGAACATTGGACTGTTGTTAATGCCCACGATGAATGAGAGATAGTAGAGACTAGAAAGAGAAAATCAACTGAGCACCCTTGCAATAATGACAAGTGTAGATTAGTGTGGTGGTAATAGGAAAGGAGAGGAGGGCAGGCACTGAAAGACAGTTCAAAGGAGGGAATGACAGGATGCAATGACAGACTGAATACTAGGTTTGAATGAGAGGGATGAGTAAAAGATAGTCTGGAAGAATGGTGATACCAGGGACAGAGTCAACATAGCACTGGGAACTGACAACCAGGCGATCAAAGTGACATACCACTTGTGCCATATATCTGAAAGCTCTTCATCAGAGATACAAAGCTGAAAGGAAAGTTGTCCCTGGATTTTTCTTGCTCGGGAGTATATGGGAAAATGATGAACCTTACAAAAAGAAGTCCTCTAAGGCACTAGCTGATGTGACCTCATGTGTCAAACCAAATTAAAGGCCCACAGAGTGAGGGTCAGCTCTGATGTCTATACAATTTGGAACTGCAAATAGACATCACATTCTCCTTGTGAAGTTTCATTCAGGTCACCTATAAACCATAATAAAACATCAAATAACAATACTTGTGGTAGGTTTTCAATAAAGATTTGTTGAACTGGACTGAGGATAAGGGGGTTAACAAGTCAGTGGGGATTAGGTCTAACTCTTTAACACTGCACACCATGTGAGCAAGGTAGAAAAAAGAACAGCTTTAATAAATTACAAAGCCAACGCCCAGTTAGGCAAAATGGGATGGCCTCTTTTAAAACTCAGGTGCTAAATGCATTCCAATAACTACACAGAGAATTCCAATCAAGGAAGCCCATCATATCTGGAAATTTGTCTCCTTCTGTACTTAAATAGTTAGCTTTGACTGAGTGGTCTTGACCATAAACAACATGTTAAGAATATACAGTGTTATTAAGTAAGTGGGTATCTATATATCTGAAAACCAGAGTGGAAAGAACCAGTTATTCCTTGGGCTCTCAGGTCACACTGCTACATGGAGATAAAAGCATCATAAAAACAGATGCAGAGACAAGACACAGAGGGAATATATTTTTTTCTATTTCAGCCAATAAGGAGAAATTATGTGTTTTCTTCAAAATAGGCTACTATCTTTGAGATCATCAGAAAATAGAATTTTTATTGTTTACTATGTATTTATTCACAGTAATATAAATTTAAGTCAAATACAGTGGAACTATTTTTTGTAACCTGAGGAAAGTATTCCTTGCACCTGTCAGTGAAAAGGTATTAGAACTTTTCTTTGTAATAGGAAAATAAAATAGATCTTGTAAAATTCTGAGTCAGACCTTATTGTTTTCTAAAGGCAAATACCATTAACTCCTCTCAATGGTTCCTTCTCAGGAGTTAGAAAGAGAAAATTATACACTGTGAGAGAAAAGAAAATTTATTTCTCCATGGTTGGTCAAGCCTAGAATTCTCCACAGAGAGAATCTTTCTGGAAGAAACCGGTGTTTTTATGAGCTGGAGGCAATGGAGAAGAAAGCAGAGCTGCATACAAAACCAATGGCAAACGGCATCGTGAGTTGGTGGCTCTAGCATGCCAGTACTTGACGTGATTACTTATTGTGTCTCCAGCAATATATAAAGCTAGATCGATCTTTTAGTGTTTGACTTGGGCTTATGGCTGTGCTAGACCTGGTGTTATACACCAGTTGCACCAAATTTATCCTGTGTTCTCTGCAGAGTGCACTGAAGAAATTTGGTTCCAATTTCCATTCTTAATATGCTTAATTATTTTGACAAATTGTTTCAGAACTTTATGTGTATTTCCCTTTAGATCCATAGCACTCTCACTGCAGTATAAGTATAGCATTTAAACTAGGCCATTTCCAATTAGTCTGCTTCTTTATGAATAACTTGCCTTGTTCTCCTTAAATTATTCAGCTTAGAGTTGTTTCTGAAATCATAGATTCTTTTTAAATTAATTGCATAATAGTGCCAGGCACAGGGCCTAGCATATGGCAGACAGTTAATAAATGTTTATTGAATAAATAAATGAGTTTTGCTTCATCTTGGATTTTGGCCTATCTTTTTATAATGTTAACCACATAAACTGGCTTCTGTTGGAATGTGAAGCGAATTCCATGGATACTGGAATTTACTTCATAAAACTTGTCTTGATTCATGAGTTAAAAACTCAGATTAGACGTAAAGAAAGATTTGGATTAGAAGCGAAGAGAAATTTGTATCCAGATCTTCATTAACTGGCAATTACTTAACTTGTTTCTTTCTGAGCAAGATAAGACGTAGGCACAAGGTCAACTTGAGAGTAAACATTGGCTGCCACCATTACTATGTTCTATTACCATAACAGAGCTTTGTTATCTTTGGCATGTTAAAAATACCTACAAAACAGTGTTGTTTTAAAATTTTAGAAGACAACATATATGTAACACTTCTCTACTGTTGCTTAAAACAACATTTAAACTTAGTTGCTTTAATTTGTTTTTGCTCACAAGTTTATGGAACATCTGGGAAGCTCTGCTGATTTGGGCCAGGCTTGGCTGGTTTCAGCCAGACTTTCTCCTGGTTTTTGCCTGATAGTTGGCTAATTGCCAGTTAGGGTGATGAGGGGAACAGAGCCATGCATTTCCATCAATCTTTTCTTGTGGTATGGCAAAGGTTCAAGACAGAGAACAAATAAATGTCGTTAGTCCTCCTGAAACCCAAAACTCAGAACTGTCAGAATGTTGCCTCTGCCATATTCTATTGGTCCAAACAAGTCACAAGGGCTGCCAAGATCGAAGGATTGGAAAAAAGATTCTCTTAACGGGAAGAAGAGCAAAGTCACATTGCAAAGGGGCAAGGACAGAGGGAATGATCTATGGCCATTTTTGCAATCTACCTCAATATTAAAAAAAATTGTTGCCCAGAGTAAATGTGTATATATATGTATTTAATAAATAGCATTTGTTATTATTGACCAACAAACTATGCTTCCTTGTTAGCCTTTTTCCTTTCACTCTCACCTTATTCCTTTTATGTGTGAAATTCCATGGTTCTAACAAAAGAGGGTGATTAATTAAGGAAACCACTCTGCTTACCCCCTCTAAGTCCCCCAGCCTAACCACTTGAAGAAGTACAGGGTGACCAATACCCACAAGGGATGACTCCTGTAATTTTCATTAATCCTACAGTTTCTGAGTCTTCCAATTCACTGTTGAAGCCAAGGGAGGCATAATGGTGAAACAACAGTCTCTAGAGTTAGGCTACTTTGGTTTGAATCATGACTGCAGATTTATAATGATGTGACTTTGTGTTAGTTTATGTCTTTTTCTTCTTATCTCTAAACGGAGTTATTGAGTTATTGAGAAGTTTAAATGAGATTCTATCTATCTATCTATCTATCTATCTATCTATCTATCTATCTATCATGTACCAGTATACAGTGAGACTGATATGTGTGTGTTTTATGTTATGTTTAATTAATTAACTTATTTCAGTGCAGTATAAAGTCATGAGTCTGACCTCTTGGATAATTAGCAGACAACAAAGGAAAGAATGTTGGGCAGCTGATTAGGCTCACCTATTTTCTCACTGACCCTCACCTCCTATTCTCTATGTACCACATGTTATTAACCTTTAAGTGAAACCCAAAGACAAAATCTGTGCATGTTAAATCTACATATGCTATTTTGAAGGAAAATTAGGCTTGCAATGAAAGTTTATTTTTATTCATCCTGTTCTATGTTATATTATTAGGATTTATTGTTCATGAAATTTTATTTTCTGTTTTTTATAAAACTTTTTACTTTATGAAGCCATACAAAAGGATTAACTCTATACAATTATATACCACTTATATATATCTACATAGATAACAAAGGGACTAGGAGAAATTAATCTTCCTCAAAAGCAGTGAAATACAACATTAACAAAAATTACTTTAAGTCACTACTCTTTTCACAGGAACAGTTTGGTAAAATAATGCAGATGATGAAACATTACTTCTTCTGGTGTATATCAAGACTACCTAAGAAAAAACTAGGATTGCAGAAATCCAGTTTAAAAAACAAAAGAGAAGAAAATTCCTATTTGAAAAAGTTTACTTATTAAGCCTATATTTTTGCCTATATTTCTGTCGATATTTTAAAATACATTAATATGCAATGTTTAGTATACAGTACCCCTTGCTATATTTGAAGAAGAAACAAAATCTAACCAAGGCCTGTTTTCTTCTCTGCCATACATTAGTACCTTACACCACAAGTCTGAGCAAAGGAATATGGCAAAATTGTCCTGATGGTTAAATCCCCTGAAAAGGCAGATGGCCATATTTAGCAACATTTCTAAGAAAGAAAGGAAAGAAGAGAGGAAGGGAGGGAGAGGAAGGAGGAGGTAAGGAGGGAGAAGAAACAGAAACGGAAGTTGTACCTTATTGTATTCAGCAAAACTTGAATTCTGCCGAATTTATCCATGTATTAGTATGCTCAATAAAGAGCTGACTGATCCATTGTCCTCTATGGTCAGGCACCCTCTTCCTCTAGTTTTCCATCCTTCAACAATACCACTACTAACCTAATAACAAGCCACTCTGTGGTTAGCAGTTCCACACGGCCTCTGTGACACAGCATTGGAATTGCTTATGAGGAGTATCTGATAAAAATAGTAGAAATAACACCAACTATTATTTATAGAGGAACTTTTACATATGTCTGACACTATTCTAGGCATGTTACTTACATCATCCTTATTCCTAACAATAGCTTAGCAAAGTAGATGCTATTCTGATTTTACATATAGGAGAGTTATAGCCAGCCAATAAAACTATTATTCAAATACAAGTTTTTCTCATTCCAGATCTTATGCTCTTATTATAAAAATACTTGAACACTGATATTTCTCTTCAGCTTTTTCTCCTTTTTTAATTTTTTAAGTTTTTGCTTATTTATTTTGAAAGAGAGAGAGAAAGAGAGAGAGAGAGAGAGAGAGAGAGAGAGAGCGAGCGCACACAAGCCAGGGAGGAGCAAAGGGAAGGACAAACAAAATCCCAAGCAGTCTCCATGCCATCAGCGCAGAGCCCGATGCAGGGCTTGAACCAATGAATTGTGAGATCATGACCTGAGCAGAGATCAAGAGATGGAGCCTTAGCCGACTATGCCACCCAGGAGGCCCTAGCCTTTTCTTTTTAACTTGAAACACACCATTCTTTATCTTTCACAGAACATTTCCTCATATTTGTTGTCCTCTTTTTTAAACTCTCCACAAACTATCTTTGAATAACGGATCCCTGATTGAACCCAGCACTCTACTTACCTTATATTTAAAAGGGGTAGATAACTTTATGTTTCCGACATGAAATATTCTTTTAATATTCCTGAATACACACCTGCAATTCCCCCACACTGGCACAGTCTTAATTAACATCCATTTAAAACAGTCAAGCAAAGTCCATGAAATAGATATTGAGTTATTGTTAATCATTCACAATTGGGCACTCATCTAATTAGAGAAATACTAAAGTATAGAGTCCAGTTTCCTCAATTCTTTTCTGGATAAATCAATAGAAAGCACATTTTAAATGTAAAATGAGTTTGATTCCCCTTGATGTTCTAAATATATTAATGTCAAAACAGACTACTAAATAAGACTGACAGGATTAATTTTTCTAAAAGTTTTATAATCCCTGAACCACATCCCATTTGTTCACATTATTTGAAGTATATTTATGAAAAATATTATTTTATTTTTCCAGTTGCTATGGTCTCATATTTTAAATCCAAAATAGTATATATTTAAAATATATATTTTGAAAAAATTATCTGGTTAATCAAGTTAAAAAGTGAATCATAAGTATATAATTTTGAGAAATATACTCACTTTACAAGAAAATTAACTGGGATAGTACAAATAACACAGAAGTCAGACGCCAAGAGGAAAAAAAATTATAATGTTCTATCACACAGGTAAAATGCATCATAAATTATTTTAAAAATTGAACCATATAAGTAAACACATGATTTTGCATACTTTGGAAGCTATTATTACCCTTTTGGGAATTAGTTATAATTGAATGAACCTTTTATACAAAAGAAATGCATGTGTGTGTGTGTGTGTATACATATATATACATATATACGTATATATATACATATATATATATATATATATATATATATATATATATTCACACATATACATATGTAATCATTAGGGGAAAATCATTATTCTTGCCAAGTGAAAAGCTCTTCATTTTGATGAAGGTAAAATAATTGATATGTTAAGATATTGAGAATCCCATTGGGAACTACTTATGTCATAATAAAAGGTTGTATCTAGCTTACTTAGGACCTAAATGGGAAATATAAAGGCATATTATAAATCTTTGACAGTGAGTGTGAAGTGTTTTGTTTCATTTGGAGTAGTCTTGAACTCTACTCTGTTAAACATCTTCATAACTGATCTGTAGTTGGTTGTTAATGACATTAATTAAATTCTCAGATGAGAGAGGATATCAAGCAATGAAACATCATATAACAATACGAAAAGTCTAAAAAAATAGCCTGAAATTAATCAAATGAGATTTAATCTTCAATTGCAAAGGCCAGTATTTGATTAAAAAATAGATCCAATAAAAGTTGAAGTAAAATTAAAAATTGGCTTCAATAAAGAGGTATTTCCAATAGTTAATATAAAGTTGATTTGATATTCTGTAATGGGCTTTGGGAAAATGCAAAGTTTTAAAAATAGAAATGAGTATGAAATCCTCATAAGTAATCACCACCTAAAAAATTCCAGTGGCTGGCTGACCACAACATAAAAGTTCAAATGTTATGGATGTTTTTGCTTAACAGAACCTTTATGGCCACCAGACATCTATCCAATAGAAGGAGCAAGGGATCCCACAAAAAATCCTTGGAGAAAAAGATTGAAAAAGAAGTGCTGCTGGATGAAAAAACACCAGATTTGTTGACAGTTTTCTACAAACTTTTCAAAAGAACAAAATTTTTCTAAAGGAGTAACAGGAATCAAAATCATGAGAAACAAAATCAAGATACACAAAAAGATACAGCTTAGAAAGTATGCTGTTTCTTCATTAGCAGAACTTCCCCATTTCAGAACTGGGCAAATATTCCAGAGGATTTGATTTTAAACAAGACATTCAATTGCTTCTTCATAAGAGAAGCTTTACCCGTGTTTCTGTGAAGATTCAAGTTTGTTTTTGGAGAAAATACAATCATAAAGGGTTCTTCAGAGCACTTCTTTTGCAATGGTCTTAGTGCCTTCACATTGTTATTCTTTGAAGGAGATGTTCAAGCTCCAGTTACATAATTACAGCTTTACAAAGGAAGTCCTCTATTTTGATGTTCTTAGCGGCGATTTTGTCTTACTACTACAGAATAATGGCAACAGAACATAGCTGCAGGTGATGATGTAAAATAGATACCAAACAAGAAAGTAATAGGCTTTTCCATTTTTAGCAAATGTGATTATATGAATTATCTCCTGAGCAGATTTCTCTTTTTCTGTAAATATAATTCCTGGAAAAGCTTGCTTTATGGAAGGACTACAGAAGTGGGTTCAATTTGAGTTTCTCTATCATACCTGATTTAAGTGAATTAGGAAACATTGTACATCAACATCTGTAGGATTATGCACAGTGAGTGAAAATATCGTTTAACTGCTGCAAACATGTTTAGAGTTTTGCTACTATAATTACTCTAAAATGTTCAGAATTACCATGTCATGAGATTATGTTAAAAATCAGTATTTTTTATAGGTTCCAAAGCAATTCTTCATTTGATCTCCAGAATTTAAAAGAATAGCATGAAGATCCCTAATAAGTAGATTCACTATTTTATTGGGGTCTATTCAAGAGAGTGAGTCCCTTTTTAGTGACATTAATATATTTATGTTATTTCAGTATGAAAAATAACAGCTTTAACTATTCTTTCTTTGCTGTTCTAGTGAAAAATAAATTATCTGCTATACTTATTTTAATTTTTACTTTAAAGTAAAACTCACTTAGAGTAAATAGAGTTAACTCTACTACCTAAAGTTTACAATACTCATAGTTACCATAGTCTAAAAAATTCCAGGGGCTGAATGACCACACTGGGACGTTTGGAATGGTATAGATAGGTTTGTGCCACTACAAAACCTTTGTGACGGTTACTTTTATGTGTCAACTTGGCTGAGCCATGGTGCTCATATATTTGGTAAAAATTATTCTGGATGTTTCCATGAAGATATTTTGGGATGAGATTAATGTGGGGTTTGAACTCATGACCCTGAGACAAAAACCTGCGCTGAGATCAAGAGTCGGACACTTAACCAAGTCACCGAGGAACGCCAAGATTAAGATCTAAATTGGTGGACTTTGAGTAAAGAGGTTTGTTCTCTATAATATGGATGAGCCCCATCCAATCAGTTGAAGGTCCAAATAGAAGAAAGACTGACCTCCCTTAGCAAAAGGGACCTTTGACAGCAGATGGCCTTCAGACTTGAACTACAACGTAAACTCTTCCCTGGGTCTCCAGTCTGCCGGTCCACCGTGCAGAATTGGGAGTTTTCAGCCTTTAGAATCACATGATTCAATTCCTTATGAGACATCTCTAGATAGATAGATAGATAGATAAGCAGATGTATCTGCTTATCTGTATATGTTTAATATATATACACACAAACACACATATATATACACATATATCCTATTAGTTCTGTTTCTCTGGAGAACCCTGGCTAATACACCACGTATAGCTATCAGGTGTGCACTCAATGGAAGGAAAAAGAGTTACACAAGAAATCCTTGGGGAAGAGGAATATATAAAATATAAATGTCTCTTCAGTTTTTGTATACAAATGTAATCTTCAAATATGAATTTAAATTACACCTTTTACTTTCAAAAGAAATGGACTCCCTTTGGGAAAAAGGGTATGAACACTTTCCATCATTCCAGGACTCAAGAACTAGCTCTTTAAGGAGTATGACTAAAAATTAAATTTGGTTTTATAGTTCATTGTACACCATAGTCCAAACCTAAATTTGAAAGACTGAAGTAGAGAAGCACTTATCTGTGGCCAGCAACAATAATTCCCTCATTTACTCTCTTTTACAGACTGTTTGTACGTACCTTTCCCCTAGAGATGGTGCACTGCCATGTGACTCAGTATGATAGGTATCATATGTGATAGGTCACATGTGACCCACTGTGAGGTCACAAAGCTAGAAGGTTAGGTAACCCCTCACATCCTCAGTTTCCTCAGTTGTAGAATAGGAATAACAACACTTGTTGCTCAAAATCTCTAATGTGAGGATAATGGATGTAGTGCTTTTCATAGAACATTTCAGGAGTCCATTTCTTGCTTTTAGCCTTCTTAAAGAGCATGAGTATCGTCTTATATACCTTTACACCCACCCCACAGATCACTTGGTTCTGTGCTTTTTACTTGGTCAGTTAGCCAATAACTAAAAATAATATCAATGAATCATTGTGTGTTTATGACATACCAGAATGATTTTTTTTAAATTCTCACAAAATCCTTCAAAGCAGGGACTATTATCCCCATTTTTCGATGAGGAAGCCGAGGCTCTGAGAGTAATAGCTTTGGAGATCACACACAGCTAATTTAACAGTAGTCAGCATTCAACTCGGGTCTAAATCAAAAGGGCTCACTTTGCTTTGCAACTTGCTATCACCGCCTATGAGATGATTGGTAATAGGAATTTGTTAGTTCCAGAAATCACATGGGAAGTTGCCATTGATCACAATATTCTATCCTTTTGTTTCCTTTTTATGCTGCTTGATGGTTTGGCTCTGTCACACTTTGGGAGCTAGAAGTCTGGCTGTTATGGCTTGTTAGACAGCGAAACAGAGTAAAAGGGAAGGTTATGAAAGTGTCTTCCCTGGTGATTCCTTTGAAGGAAAAATACACTATCTATTGAGCTTAATTTTTAGATTCATCATGCTTGGACAAGATACAAACTCCTCATGGATAGCATCTACCTTTCAATGCCTTTCCAGGAGGCTGAAGAAAAATTATGTATGATCTGAAGATTCTTAAAAACCCCCGGGCCTGTGATCTTAACAAAATAAGAAACTATAAGAAATTTCCCTAAGATTTTTGCAAAGGTTTTTTCATGATAGCTAATAAATACTACAGTAATACACACTGGAGAGATGGTCCCATGCACACGGTTAAACATGTCTTTCAACTTTTCATGGGACACTTTCTTGCAAGCATTTTAGTTACAGTAATATTTGAGATTTCATGTAAAAATTAAACCTTGAAAATATTAGTTTAGTTCTACATTTTAAATATTAGTCCTAGTGTAGAGTGATTGCCTCCATTATTAAACATCTTTAAAACTTGAGAGTAAAACATTGGATTTCTAAGTTCTAAGTGCCTAACAATGTTATCATTAAATTACTGCTGTTATCCTATATCTTAACTCAGGACATCCTGTTATGGAGTCTATAGACTAATTTTTTTAACCAATAGACCTATTATTCTCAAATACAGACTTCTGTTACCAAGTTAAATAGGAAATGACCCTGTTATCAGTTCTGAGATAGAAGATTACAGTACTTTCTCAAATGCATGACAATATATATTTTTTTCTTTTTGACTAAGCTTCTTTAGGCAGTATTTCTGCCTTTTTGATTTTGTAAAATTATTTCACATTTTTAAGGAAACATAATCATGGCATTGCCTCAAGTGTCACATCAGGTACATCCAAATGGCAAATGAATGTCATTACAGGACACATTAGGGAACTCACTTTGATTAAAGAGGACATCCATGCCCAAGGACAGCTGCTGTCATCAGTTTCCAGGCTGAAGCAACATCCTGTTTGTTGCATGGAAGGAAGGGCTTGAACTATTGCTTAGAAACATGGGTTCTCTAGTCTTTGGAGGGAAATAGATACAGAAATTCTGCATTGAATGAAAGAGCAGACCAATACAAAAAACTTGCAATTTGTTTAAAGAAATTTAAAATAAGACCTTCTCTCATGAAACCATTAGAGAACAGAAATTGGGGGTATTGATTCGTATGCACTGAAATGGAAGCAAAAAGGGTGATTTTAGTAGGTGCATACTGACCAAGACAAACTTACTAGTAAGGCAAAAGTTTGTCAAAGGTCAGTTCTGCAGCTTCTATCTGTTCCTAGTATTAAAAAAGCTTTCTCGGGGCGCCTGGATGGCGCAGTCGGTTAAGCGTCCGACTTCAGCCAGGTCACGATCTCGCGGTCCGTGAGTTCGAGCCCCGCGTCAGGCTCTGGGCTGATGGCTCAGAGCCTGGAGCCTGTTTCCGATTCTGTGTCTCCCTCTCTCTCTGCCCCTCCCCCGTTCATGCTCTGTCTCTCTCTGTCCCAAAAATAAATAAACGTTGAAAAAAAAAATTAAAAAAAAAAAAAAGCTTTCTCTCAGGATAAAATAAATTCTGAAACTAAAGTCACATCCTATTGGTACTAGAAGAAATCAATAATCATCAGGACTAGAGAAACAATAGTAATAATTCTGAAGGCTGAAAGAGAAGAAGGTAGTCTTATTAGTTACAATAGTACTAATTCTGAAGGCTGAAAGAAAAGAAAGTACTCTTATTAGTGAGACCCAAAGCCAACTCTAACACAAATACTTTTAAATACAAATTTTAGTTCAGCATTTGAAAAATTTGAAATTGGTCTATTTTTACACCTCACTGTTTTTCTAATTGAAAAGACAAGCAAGACACATGAGATGCATTATCTATTATGAACAGAATCACTCCATTAATTCAATATTCTAGAGAAAACTTAACATGTCTAATTGACAGGAAATGTAAAGTTTCAAATTTGTGGACGTGACATGCAGCACTTACTGTGCTGGAGATATTTAACCGCTCTCTCCCTACATTTGCTTCAGTTCCTCCAAAAAGCCAGGCTATCATTCTTTTAATTGAACTGGGGAGGGAGGGAAGAGAGGATGTCAGACTGCTCCCATTGATAAGTGTCACATCCAATTGCCACCCTCACCAAAGGGAATGAAACTAGGTTAAGGGGACAGGTTCTGTATTTTTAAAAATTACCTGCCATGTATTTTTTTCCCAAATGTCAGGTGGCGGCCTCTATTAGAGGTATACCATTAATCAAACTAATGAGAACTAGGGATATAACCATCCCTTAACGAAGACGTAACGCCTCAATGGGGAAAGGAGTAGAAAGGAAGAATTTTATGAACTAGGCCTTTCCTCATAAAAACGTGCGGTTTGAGTCACATCTCAGTGTGCAAATCAGGGCCTCCAGATCCTTACAACAGTTCAGTGTTCTATAAAGGAGAGAATTGTATTAATGATTCAAAATCAGTTTTACTTATGGTTAAGCCAAAAAAAAAAAAAGAAAAAAAAAAAAGAAATAGGAAAGGAAAGGAAAGGAATGGGAAGGAAAGAAAAGAAAGGAAAAGAAAAGAAATAAAGAAAAATCACACTGGCTTTGCAACAATAAGGCATTTCTTTTTGTTTGTTTGCCTTATTTATTTTGAGAGAGATAGAGACAGAGACAGAGGGAAAGGGAGAATCCCAAGCCAAGACCACTGACAGTGTGGAGCCCAATGCGGGGCTCAATCTCATGAACTGTGAGATCACGACCTGAGCTGAAATCACAGAATTGGATTGCCTAACTGACTGAGCCACCCAGGCGACCCAACAATAAGGCATTTCAAAACCATTCCTAATTATCTAAACATTATTGGTGACCACTCAGGTTTTGAACCTGCTAAAAGGAGTTTGCTGACATGTTTTCTGAGACAAGAAAAGTGAACGAAGAGTAAAGCTAGTCAACGGCCACTTCCTACCTCCTTTGTGCCTCACTCATCTTTGGATGTTATTGCATCCCACAACCCTGAGGAACAATTCTACATGTATTACTTTCTAGTTGCCCACTCTTTTCTTAAACACCACATACATTCAAACATCTCATTCAATATTTTCTTCTTAGACTGTACCATACTCTCAAAAATGAATACTTCTTCCTTCCTTCTTCTTCCCATATTACTACTTTTTTCACTAGTATTGCCAGGCAAAATCCCTCATCCCTCAGTATGCATGATTTGACCCAAGTCTGCTTCAGATCCCAAAACCCTAACAGCAAGGTTAAGAACATTTACTACAGTGGGGAATGAGGCCTTGTTACGTTTCCTCCGGCATGTTGAGATTGACTATTTGAACTGTTACCGAGAATTTAATTGTAGTACAAAATAAACTTCTTCTACAAGGCCCTATTTAGGAACATTTTCTGCCATAGAAATCAGAATTCTCACTAAGAGAATCTGTTACAATTAGTATCTATATGTTATTTATTTATCTTTTTGGGGGGCAGAATGATGGGGATTATTTCTAAATGCTTATGCTTTTTATTGTATAGTGATTTTTTTTACATGTTAATCTGGCAAAGACAGCAGTGAAGTGGGAAAAATTTGGCATCATGTCATGCATTCAGATGCTCTAATTAAACTATAGGGCATCCAGAGAATGTAATCTAGTTTACTATCTCTGAGTGCCACAGTTATCTATAAAGATCCCAACTCTGCTCTTGGGAAATTTCCTCAGTAAAGTACACTTAAAAAATAAGCCAATCCGAGAGCACTCAAGGCTGAGATTTCCCTGAGTGCTAAGGATATAGTTTAAGTCACTTCTGATTCAGAGTTTGGGAGAGGGTAGTGTCTCAGACCATATGACAGGCTACCTGTACTTATCCTGATCATCCCTGATGATTTCAAAACGAGTGGCTGTTTCCTGTAACCCTTTCAAAGTGCTGAGTTGGGCTGTTTCAGGAGAGAAGGGAGTTTTTCTAACAGATAGTTTTGGCTATCTACATGACAGCAAAGGAACATTTTGGCAGGAAACTACACAACACAGCATGACACCCTGGTTTGAACAAAATGTTTTTATGCGATGTGTTACCAGGGGAATTGGTATGCATGTTGACACTACTGCCCACACATAAGCCCTACTTTATTTCCTTACTAAATGAGTTGTTTTCCTCCTAATATTTTACAATTACATCTTATTTTCTAAATAATTTAATAAGTGGTTCTGATGGCTTAGACAGAACCAAGATTTTTAAGCAATGCCAGTAGGAGGTATGCTGAGAAATACAGATGAATTTTCTTTTAAACAGTACTTTATTTTTAATTATCATTTTTTTTACTACATTTAGATATAGCATACCACTTGAATCAGAAAATGGATAGGGGTGTCTGGGTAGCTCAGTAGGTTAAGTGGCAGACTTTGGCTCAGGTCATGATCTCCTGGTTCGTGAGTTAGAGCCCCACATCAGGCTCTGTGCTGACAGGTCAGAGTCTGGAGTCTGCTTGGGATTCTGTGTGCGTCTCTCTCTCTGCCCCTCCCCAACTCATGCTCTGTCTCTCTCTCTCTCTCTCTCTCTCTTTCTCTCTCACAAATAAGTGAACACTAAAAAAAAATTAAATGGATAAAACCTCCTAATTCACATATTTCTAATTTTATTCAAACAATTTTATTAAGTTCCAACTATGAGCAAGGGGCTGTGCATGATTTCAACATGTTGGTCGTGTTTAGTAAAAGAGGTTAAATTCTGTATGCACATTTTAACAAAAATAGACGAGAGAAATACAAGTGAAGTAATATGGTAGTGGAGAAAGATTATTTCTGGCAAAGAGGAATGAGGAAATCATTATAAAAAAAGTGGCATGTAGCTGGATTTAAAAATAAGAGTTTTTATTTGTTTATTCTTTTTTTTTTCTATTTATTTAGTGTAGTATAAAGTTGAGTAAGAATGGAGACTGGTCTTAAACTGCAGACTCACAGTCTGGCTCTGCCTATTAAAAGTTTTGTGATTTTAGACAAGTCATGTAATTCACTTCCCTCACTTGTAAAATGAGGATAAAATTAGTTCCTTTTCACAGGTTTCTTGGGAGGACATGTATCCTTACTATGCATGTATCTGGGAAACAGCAAAGTGTGAAGGGCATAGACTTTTGAATCAGGCAATGTTGTATTTGAATAAAAAACTACCAATTACTAACCTGGAGCTACTGTTAAACATTTCAACTTCTCTGCAACATAATTTTTTCATCTTTTAAATGGGCATAATAATCCCCATTGGCATGAACTTGTTTTAGGGGTAAATACCAGGCATAGTACCCACAAAACAGGCACAATATAAATATTAGATAATAATAAGAGATGACACTGAAAAAAGACACTGGGGCTACCTCTGCAGAGTTTACAATCCAGACAACATTAACTCATCTAACTCTATAAACCAGTGTTGACAAGCCACTAGCCTGCCTTTCATAGCCAATAAGAGGTGTATATAAGAATTATAGATACAGATATAGAATATTTTGTTTGGTCCACACAGTGTCTTAAAAATTACAAAATTTATATATATATATATATACATACACACACACACCTATATGTATATTTTTTTTCAAAAATTTTTCAAAAAATAACCCCATATTCCAATACAAGAACAATCAACTAGAAATAAGTTCTTATTTGGAGCCAATGCATGCTAGAGTCTATACCACTCCCTATTGCCTTAAATCTACACAACACTTCACTCATTTTATGCCCTACTTGGTCCTGTTAGGCACTTGATTTTGTGACTTTTATGGGCAATAAACCAATATTGATTACATTTTAACTGAGAGTAGTTTGTATAGATATTTTTAAGAGTATTGCATCTCTTCAATTTGCAGATTTGGTTAGAGGAAGAACATGACTGGAGATAAATAAAGACAAGATTTTCAATAGTATAGACAAGAAGCAAATAGATGTTAAGATACAGAAATGGGCAGAAAAAAAGTTGGTGTGAAAGTTATTCCAAAGATATAATCAAGAAGACTTTGATAACGAACTGGGAAAAAAAGGAGGGGAAAAAAAATGATTAGTGTTACTGAAGGATGCTTGATGCACTTAATCAAAACGGGATGAATAAGAGTATGACTAGGGATGACAGGGATTTCAATTTAGGGCATACTCCTTGATTTCCATTGTAAATTTAAACTTAAGAAAGTTTAAGGAAATTTCCAATTATCATGACTCCTGGTAAAAATCTATGCTGACCCTCAGAAATTTTCACAGATCTTAATCAATGACAATAACCTATGAACCTTAAGGGAAAGGATGATATGATACCTATTTATGTAATCTCTGAGTTTGGCAAACAGTGTGTCCTCAGTAAACGTTTATTGAATTATAAGAAATATGCATACATTTTATAAATCTTCAGGATGCTGTAATGCTTTCACAGATATACTAATAAGTTTTCTACAATTAGAAGATAATAATTTGCCATTTTAAAATCTATAGCATAACAGATTCTCAGATACAACTGTGTTCCATGTGAAGTGATGACATACAGGAATTTAATGTGACTTTGCTGAATGGTAATTATAAGAATTCCAAGCCATGTTTAGCAGTCCATTAAAAGATACATGTTGGGGTTACAATTTTCATAGAAACAATTGTGTCATTTATAATGGAGGAGAATTCCACCAAATTGTACCTTTGTCATGAGAATGAGCCATGTAGCACACTCAGGATTTAATTTACTCAAAGCAGCTCAAAAGCGGCAGAAATGAGGAGTTCCTACCAGAGAAAATTGAGGGTTAACTGGACATATCTTGATTCTGTTCATTCTTCTGTGCCTCTGAATTTACAGGCTGTGTGATCACAACAGCCAGATCCAAAAAAAGGATCAAGAGTCAGAGGAAGAAAGGAGACAGGGGAAAAAAGAAAGGTGTTTTCTGTTATCACAAACCAGTATTTCTGTGTAAGAAATACCATAAGTTGTCTGTACTGTCATTGAGAGAGAATTGCATTTAAGAAGCAGTCCCCATTTTGGTTGTTAGCACTGCTATATGTCTGTTTTAATATGAATGTGTTTAGTTCACAGCAAAATGGAGCAGTCATGAAATGTGCGAAATGAATTACTAAACTTGAGATGAGCCTTGTGGTTTTCAGCCCTCATTGCAAAGGACAGAGTGATTTCCAGCTGGTGTTGTTGATTCTGTATTCTGGTCTGGTGAGGATCTAATTTTTACAGGGAATGCTTTCTCTGAAAACTTAATTTAATATCATATATCTTCACTTTCGCATAGTTTGTTCATTCTCCTTTGCCCTATCCCTTGTCAACTGTAAAGCTCCTATTCACCCATTAAAACCCATCTCAAGCCCTACAATCTCTTTGAAACTTTCATTAATCCCTACCTTCAAAATTTACTGGGTACTTTTCATATACCTCTATTTCTACATTTAGCATGCTGCCTAGAAATTACTTCCCCTGTAAGGCCTAGAAATACTTGCTCTGTAAACTCTTACAGTACAGGCCCAAGTTATGTTAATCTCTCTACTCCCAGAATTTAGTAGAGTGCCTAGAATCCAGTAGGTTCTCAGTAAATATATTCTGAATAAATTATTGAATAAATAAAAGTATAGTAATATTAATAAATGAATACAACTATATTTCCTGTATCCCCAACATCTAACACAGCACCTGAAATTTAGAACATATTTAATAAAAATAGATTAATCTCAATACCATAAATCAATTGGTCAGTCAGGAGGTAATGGGAATCATAATCTAGGGTATCAAAACAAAATTGTAAAAGTCACTGTCTCTTTGAATCAAGATCCAAGAATTGTGAGATATTACAACAGCACAAGGTCAGCTACACTATAAGTCTTTGAGTTTACGCTTTTCTTGACCTATGAGTTTTCTTGCTTGAGCTTAACCTCTTCTACACTTTTTATCTTTAAATACTCCCCAGTGAATATCAAGTTTAGGGATGTAGAGGTTCTCTAAATCACTTTCATTGCCCAAAGTCCCTTTAAAAAAATGTAACTCAGTTGTGTATTTCCCCATATGCAGTCTGTCAGGTCAAACTGCAACCCGTTTCATTTTCTTTCAACAAACTCAAATCCCTGACCTGCCAAGTTCCTTGTAAGGAAATGTGGCAATTAGAAGGCAAAACAACTTTTATTCAATCGATGTGTATTTGCTAACAAATAATGTTTGTATAATCTCTGGTTTTCCCTGATGGACCTAGAAGAAACTTCATGTTTTTTTTTTTTTTTTTTCCACTAGTGTGGTTATTTGGAACACCCTTAATAATAATTTTTTTCTTTCAAAATGGAATAAATGAATCCGGAGGCTTCCTCTGTCCTAGGAGAAAAGCAGTTGATTTATGAAGCAGAAATAGCCAACCCAACTCTGGAGGAAGCTGCCATAGGCATTTAACCTCTAGAAGAAAAATAAAAAGTCCCTTATAAGATATGTACATTGGCATTTGAAAGATGCTAAAAATTAATTGAAAAGATATTAAATATTGAGACTTAGACTGTATTAAGAATAGTAAGCTTATTGTTTTAATTATGCTTAATTATCCTTATGGCACAGTAACTACAAGTTTGAATTGTACATTTTTACAGAGTCTTAAAATTAATAATGATGTCTTAAATTTGCATACACTTTTCTTTAAGGAACTCAAAACGTTTTAGAAGACACAGGTAATATTTATACTATAATGAAGAAAATTATTGCTTTAATAGATGATCAAGGTGACAAGGTGAAATTAATTCTATTAAAAATGGTTGAACTTACAGAAACACCTTCTGAGTACTTCATGTTGTAAATTTAATGCCTAAAGATATAACTATGGACCATGATTCCAGTAAGCAAATATCATTGCATTTTAGTCTCCAGCTATATACCATTTACACCCTCTACTTACACCCAAAGATGCCTTTCTACAGTTTTGTGTTTTGGCATGTTGCATTTGCTATACATGCTATAGTGCATTTCTTACTCCCCTCCCTCCAAGCCCTCTGAGAGTAAGGAAGGGACATAAAAATGGCAGATATTTACAAAGTGTCTGTGTTCAAAATACTGAGGTCAGATTAGGAGTGGGTAATAGTGTTTATTTTCAAGGAGTACTTGGTCTAAGGAAAAGATGGTTATCTACCCACTTATATATGCCCACACATATATAAAGAGAGAGAGACAGAGAGAGAGGCAGAGAGGGAGACAGAGAGAGAAATTCATAAAGAGCCATCCATAAAATATTTCAGGGTCACAAGGGCAAAACTTTGCTTAGAGAGGTGACATCAGGGAAAATTTTATGAAACAGGAAGTTCCGTGAGGAAGCACATGATCCCCAACAGAACTGTTGTACCATTTATTTATTTATTTATTTAACCATTTGGTTCAATCATTTTATCTATTAATTCATTTACCAAATATGTGTCCTTTAGGGTGTGCTGTGTATAGTGATTAGCAAAATTTTGCTCCTTGGTCAAAGGAACTAATGGTCCAATATAACTCACATTATGGAAGCACAAAGGATGTACACCTAACGCTCCTTCACTTAGGCAGGAAATGCAAAGAAAAGCTTCAAAGGTTTCAAACCTCTCAAATAAAATATCTTCAACAGTGAGATAAACAGAATTTCAGGCTTGTTATAAATATCATCCATCCAACCATCCATTTATTCTTTTGTCCATTTCAACATTTATTATCTATCAGCATGCTAATTATTTTATAAAAATATTCTAAAAATCTCCAAATCCTAGCTCAAATGGCAGCTCCTCTATGAAAATTCACAGTCTAAGGGAAACCTTTAATGTAATGTGGATCATTTTATTTTTATTAGTGTTGGCGTTACTAGGATCTTCAGGCATATGGTCCACATATCATGAGATTTTTAAGGCAGGATATATGTATATATAATTATAAATATACAATTACAAGTTATAAATTACAAACATATTTTATTTATATTTATATTTATATTTATATTTATATTTATATTTATATTTATATTTATATTTATTTACTAATAGATATAAATTTTATATTTTATAAATTATAAATATAGAGTATACAGATATATAACATGTATGCAATTATAAATACATATTTATAATTATATATGCATATATATGTGTGTGTATATATAATTTGTGTGTGGTCTTTGTTGTGTAATGGGTAATAGAAAAGGCAAGAGCTTTGAAGTCAGAAGAGCTGGATTTCCACTGTCACTCTTGTATTGACCTTGGTCAAGTATCTCAGACTTAGTGTCCTCAACTGGAAAATGGAAAGAGCAAATGAGATAGTACAGAAATGACTTGTAAACAGGGAATTATAGCACAAAATATGGTGATTAGTGATTATTTCCTTCTAATTTCTAGGTGATTATAAAAGTCCAACATTTATTTGAATACAATTGGGAATTAATTGATGTCAAAGAGAACATGGATATTGAAAATGTCCTATGTTAGAACTCAAAAGAACTGGGTTGTAATCCTTATTCCAAAATTCTTTGTCACTTAATTTTCCTGAGTGAATTTTCTTCCCTGAAAAGTATTCTTCTGACCCACAAACATACTTGGTTTTATGAGAGAATGTATATGAAAATTCTCTATGTTATAAAAATCTATAGAAATATATAGTGCTATTATATATCTCTTGGCTATAAGCTATTTCTGTCCAGCATGGTTTCAACAAAATGCACAATTTCCTTTTATCTGAAATATTCTATAAATTCTGTGAGTCCCTGTAATGGTAAAGGATTTAATTTGAAGGAATGATTATTTGTTATTTTATTTTATTTTATTTTATTTTATTATTTTATTTTATTTTTATTTTATTTTTTTAGAACTGAACGATAATTTGTTTACTGCATTCCTTTGGCTAAGGCAGTACTTGGGGGGGAATTTATATACTTCAATAACTATATCCAAAAGAAAAGTCTAAAAATTGATGAGCTAATCACTGACATAAGACATTAGAAAAGAGGGGCACCTGGGAGGCTCAGTTGGTTAAGCATCTGACTCTTGTTTTGGTTCTGGTGATGACCTCATGGTTCTTGGGACAAGCCCCACATCAGGCTCTGCACTGAAAGCACAGAGCTGGCTTAGGATTCTCTCTGTCTCTTTGTCTCTGCCCCTGCCCCCCCCCCCCAAAAAAAAAATAAACTCTAAAAAAAATTAGAAAAGAACAGATAAATCCAATAAGGTAAAATGGCAGAAAAGAATAAAATAAGAACAAAGAACAGAAAATTAACAATGGCAAAAGTGTGTTTTTTTTGTTTGTTTGTTTCCTTTCCTCCTTCCCTTTTATTTTTTTTAAAGTTTTTATTTAATCTCCAGTTAGTTAACACAGTGTAATATTAGGTTCAGGTGTACACATAGTGATTCAACACTTCCATACAACACCTGGTGCTCATCATGAGTGCACTCAATCCCCATCACTTATTTAACCCATCCCCACTTCCCCTCTGGTAACCATCAGTTCGTTCTCCATAGCAGAAGTCTGTTTCTTGGTTTGCTTCTCTATCTCTTTTTCCCTTTGCTCATTTGTTTTGTTTCTTAAATTCTACATATGAGAGAAATCATATGGTATTTATCTTCCTCTGACTGACTTATTTGCTTATCGTAATAGTCTCTAGCTCCATCCGTGTCATTACAAATGGCAAGATTTCAGTCTTTTTTATTGCTGAGTAACATTCCAGTGTGTGTGTGTGTGTGTGTGTGTGTGTTTGGGTATTTTATATATATGATATATATATATATAGTATATATATTACATATATATAAAATATCACATATTTATTCATTCATCATTTGATGGACACTTGGGCTGTTGCCATAATTTGTCTAGTGTAGATAATGCTGCTATAAATATCAGGGGCATCTGTTCATTTGAATGAGTATTTTTGTATTCTTTGGGTGAATATCCAGTAGTGCAATTGCTGGATCATAGGATAGTTCTATTTTTCACTTTTTGAGGAACTTCTATACTGTTTTCCAGAGTTGCTGCA
Organism: Leopardus geoffroyi; assembly: GCF_018350155.1. Classification (NCBI taxonomy): domain Eukaryota; kingdom Metazoa; phylum Chordata; class Mammalia; order Carnivora; family Felidae; genus Leopardus; species Leopardus geoffroyi. The sequence goes on from NC_059328.1 coordinate 59,563,550, forward strand.
CCATTTTGCATTCCCACCAACAGTGCAAGAGGGTTCCCCTTCCTCCAAGGAAACAATCAACAAAACTAAAAGGCAACCAATGGAATGGGAGAAGATATTTGAAAATTACATATTGGATAAAGGGTTAGTGTCCAAAATACATAAAGAACTTAAAAAACTCAACACCCAATATACAAATAATCCAATTAAAAAATGAACAGAATACATGAATAGACACTTTTCCAAAAGAAGACATACAGATGGCCAACAGACATATGAAAAGATGCTCAACATCATTCATCATCAGGGAAATACAAATGAAAACTACAGTGAGATACCATCTCACACCTGTCAGAATGGCCAAAATCAACAACACAAGACACAACAGGTACTGGCCAGGATGTGGAGAAAGGAGAAAGATGGGATGATTTTTTTTAAAAGCATGCTGTAGAAAGACTTCTTCCTTTACACAAAAAACTAAAGAATCTTCCAGGACTTCCTTTCACTTAGAATATTCTTTAGGACATTGAATTTGGCAGACTTTGTTTTTTCCTTCCACTCTCTAAAACCAAGTGCTATAATTTGGCTTTCACTTTCTTTTATGCTAATTTCCATTCTTCTAAATGTATTTTCTCTAGCTTTCTGCTGAAGTAGTGACCATCAATGACCACTCTACAGTAGCACAACATGTTTTTGACTAGTTGATCCTTTAAGTCAACAACCTAGAGAACTACTATTGAGATGTCTTTCTCACACAACTATCCAAAGCTCACAGTGGAATATACTCTTGTTATTTTCCTTCTTCTTTTTAAATATTCCTTTTCTAAAACTCAAGACTCCATTGCTCAGACTGTGGTTTCCAGCTATTCTTGCAGGTAAGTTTTAAAAGCCATGATAGCTTTTACATTAGATTAAATAGACTGCCTGCTGAGCAATGCATTTGGGTAGCCATCTCTGAACTCATCATGTAAAACCTGAACTTCATGGATTTTAATGGGAAATTATTACAGTGGAACCTTGCTAATTCATCTTAGTGATGGAGAGTCCTATTTAAATTGCTAAATTTCTCTGTGATAATTGAAGAAAAGTAAAGGGAAGAGTATGTAGAGGAACTAAAGGAACTTAGCTAATAATTCACCTCCTTTTCAGATTGCCATGTTCACAATAAGACATTCAAATCACAGCTTTCTTATAGAAAACAAATGAACAAAAAAAACAAAACCACCTTCAGATCCTATTTCGTAAACATCTTATGACCAGCCCTGCATTTGAATATAAAGCAAAATTTATATAACACAAATATATTTTCATGAAAGTAAGAGGTAATATTTTATTCCAACATACAATGGCATCACTTTATTGTCCTAACTAAATAAAAGTAGCATTTAATTGGAAATCATGTCTCAATTATTATTATTGTAACTTTTTTTTACCACCTCCAATCCTATTTTCCAAGCCATCATCTTCTCATTCCTGTTTCCTTACTTGACTCACTAAAAGTTCTCCCTCCTCTAGCCATGTTCCCCATCAATGTGCTTTCACCTCAGCAGCCTGAAAAAATCTTGTTAAAATCTAAGTCACATAATCACTTGATCAAAACCCTTTAAAGGCTTCTAACTCACTCAGAATACAATGGCCTCCAAGGCCCTACATGACTACTTGACACCTTCTGCCCCATTACTTGATCTCCTACCTCTTCTCCTTTACTCTATTCTGGCAACATTGGCCTCTGCTGTTTTTAGAATATTCCAAGCTCCTTCCTATCTCAGAGCATGTGAACTTGTTGTTCTATCTGCCCAGCATGCTTTTTCCTTAAAAGCTCTACAACTTGCTCTTTCACCTTCTTAGAGCTTTACACAAACATGACCTTCTTGGTGACTTGTCCTCTGGTCACTCTATCTAAAAAAACACCTTGTTGTTCTTCCCCTTCCTGTGTTTATTTCTATCTATATTACTTACTAATATCTAATCCAGAAGTAAGAAACATTTTCTGTAAAAGGAAAGATGCAGGCCAGATAGTTTTTGTTGTGATTTCTCAACACTGGCATTGGACCCCCAAAACAGTCATAGACAATAGGTAAATGGAAGAGAATGCCTGTGTTCTAGCAAAACTTCATTTATAAAAACAAGAGGTAGAGCAGATTTGGTTCACAGGCTCTAATTCACTGACCTTGAATATAAGGTATTATATGTTTTATTTATTTTATCTATCATCTGTTTCTTGCCACAATTTGGATGTAAACTTCATGAAGGCTAGGGTTTGATTCACTGCTCTACTACGACCACATACAACAGTACCTGGAACACAAGTGACATTCAATAAATTAATTGTTCAATAAAATCTTTTCATTTATCCATCCATCTAAATATCAAGGTAAGAGCTCACTTTCTTGAATGAGGACAGTAGAAGAGGAGGACCTCTTTCTCCATATCACTGCTCCCACTTCTCTTGGATAATAACATAAGGACCATCTGCCATACTTACAATGATTAATAAAGGAGGAAGAGCTGCCAACAGTCTGTTTCCAGATCCCTACTGCTCTGCAAATTCTTGCAATATGCCCGAACATTCCCTTCCAAATTCTGCCAATCCAGGTCATCCACGACCCTGTTATCCTTAAAGGTGTACCATAAAGCACATAGCCTTATGGTATATTGCTCATGTGTGTCTAGGGTAGAGTGATAGAAATTCTACTCACTCATGAACTGTCTAGGAAAGGGATGCTTATGAAGGGCAATATACTCTTTCTTTCCTTCTAGCACTTCCTTCTGAGAACATGACTTCACAAGTCTCTTAGGAAGTGAGAAGGATCATTGTATAACAGAGCCATTCTTTTTTTTTTTTTTTAAGAAGGCCTCTTTTTTAAAATTGCATTTTAGAAAGTGGGGGGGGGGGAAACAGAGAGAGGGACACACAGAAAGAGCATGAGTAGAAGAGAGGGGCAGATGAAGAGAGAAGGTGGGGGAGAGAGAGAGAGAATCTTAAACAGGCTCTCCATGCTCAGTGTGGGGCCCAACGTGGGGCTCGATCCCATGACCGTGGAATCATGACCTGAGCCAAAATCAAGAGTCAGAAGCTTAACCGACTGAGAAACCCTGGTGCCCCAGACATTCATTTTATTATTCAGCTGCCTATTCATAGTCTGCTTAGTAGATCTTGTATGTCACCTGATATTGTCCAGGCATTTTCAGGTCAGTTTTAGAACCTTTAATGTTTCAGAACATTATGATCTAAATTTACTGTGTGGCTATATTAGAGTAACTCTTTAACCTCAGTGTCTAATTAAAACAGTTTCATAAAATCACTATATTAGGATTTAGATTATCACAAAACACAATGAGAGACAGTAAGACTAACTTAAAATTTACTACTTACAAAACAAAGAACTTAATTTGTTTGGATGGATAAATATCAGAATCAAAACAATATGAAATTTCAACCATACTCTTATGAAGCTACAGAAGGATAACATTTAGAGTTGAAAAGTCTTTAGAGATTTAAATTATACCTCTGTCTTGTATGTACAGATGGAGAAACTGAGCCCCAGAAAGGATAAATAATCTCTCAAGTTACAAAGCATTTCTGTGCTTGGGAATGGGGAACATATGGGCATGAAAAAAAATTGGAGATTATTTTTATAAAATAGCATGTCTGCAAAATCAAATTAAAATAGTGTAACTGGGCATTCAATGAAACCAAAAGTGAAAAGAGGCCACAGAGAGGACAATTACTAGTTTGCAAACTACTAAAAGGTTTGCAAACGACTAAAAGTTACTCTCTTTGACTATGGTTTATTTTCATCTAAAATAGGGAAACAGATGATCGCCTGCAAATTACAGAATGCTTTGTGGGTCCTATATTTTGAGAAGCCACACAGCTTAGTGTTTTGGGTGACAGACTCTGGGGCCAGCAGCCTGGCTTAGAATAACAGCTTTAATATCTAGGGCTGCGTGATCTTGGGCAAGTTCCTTAATCTCTTTGTGAGTCAGTTTCTCCACCTATAAAATGAGGATAATAATAGCACCTCCTTCCTAGAGCCATTGTAACTATTAAATGTAAAACACTTAGAAGAGTTCCTGGCATACAATAGGCACTATACACTATTACTACAATCTAAAGAGGTGAATTGCAAAGCTCCTTGGGAGAGCCTGGAGTGCTTATATCTATTTCCCCCAGGCACAGTTTTGGCCCTCTCCATTGGAGATGCTAGGAGACACTGAAATGTTTACATATATTGCAAATGGCGGAGACTGGAATCAGACTTCCAGGCTTCAAACCCAGTTGTCTGCAGATCCATGCTGTTCTCTCAACACAAACAAGAGCAGGGGAAATAGATCTGTCTGCATCGGCAGACTTGGTTTCATTAGCACAATCCAGCAAGTAATGAGAAAGGAATGACTTTGCTAAGAAAGATGGCTAACCTTTATAAATAAACTGATTATTTACAAGCATAAAATGAAATTAATTTTGGATTATTACAGGGGAGACATGAGTAAACTGCAGTTATTAGGGCATAATGCAGTCACATTAATTCAAGTTAGTGAGTAATTATCACTGTTTCCTTTTTTTCTTTTTAACCATTTCACAGAGTTGAGCTGAATGAACCAGATTTACCCCACAAAAAGAGAAACCATGTATTTAGATACAGTGTACTTTGCCAGGTATCATTTAAAAATTGTATTCCCTCTTCTAGACATTATGTAGGTTTTAACACACACTGAGGTGAAAATCCAAAGAAATAATTTAGTTATTTAAGATAGAAGACAGAACATACCTTCACATTTTAGGTTTTTTTCACTTTTGTATGTTTTGTCGCCTGAATTATGAGTAGTTCATAATATTGGATTAAGTTTTTTCAATATTGGATTGTTTTTGAATAACAATCAGCTTTTTGAATACTTATTATATACAAGTCCTCTGCTACTCATTAAAAACAAATCATTTTTTAATCACTTTCTTTAATCTTCACAATGCCCCTGCCAAATTTGCTAGATAAAAACAAAACAAAACACACACACAAAAAGCTTGGACAGAAAGAGATTAAGAATACAGGTAGATGAGGTGCCTGGGTGGCTCTGTCAGTTAAGCATCCGTCACCTCAGGTCATGACCCCATGGCTCATGGGTTCTGTGCTGACAGGTCTGAGCTTGGAGCCTGTGTCGGATTCTGTGTCTCCCTCTCTCTCTGCCCACCCCCTAAAAAAAATTAATTAACATTAAAAAAAACTTAAAAAAAAGAATACAGCTAGAAAAAGGCAAAAGTGAGAAATCTTGATGTGCTGATTTTATAACTCACACTCCTAACTATATTACAAAGCTATGCTTAAGTTCCCATTCCATTCTCAGTTCTAATATGCCATTATTCACCACTAAAAAAAATAGCATGAGATAACTTCTCCTTCCCTCACTCTCTCTTACCCTGGATGTTTCCTACCCTAAACTGTCCTGGCCTAGTGATTTTACCAAAAAAAAAAAAAAAAAAAAATCAACATGCTTCCTCAGGTAAATCTTGGCATGCACGTAGGTTCCTCTTACTCTGTACTTCTATTAAAGGGTTGGTGGCCCTCCACTCCATTCTGTGTACTTTGCCTTTTGTTTTAGATTATATTGCACTGAAATCAATCTATTCACATATCTGTGTGCTTCTCCAAAGAGAAGCATACCTTTATTCCATTTTAGAGATTCAGTAGCTAGCACAATCCTGAACACATAATAAACCCTCAAAAATGTATTTGAATAGGAAGGTGATTGAATGAACAGAATGTTGTTGATAACTTTTATTTTTTTTCCAGAGTTCCTACACGTGGTTATTAAGATCCCAAAACAGATGGATGCTCCTCAGTCAGAAATAGAAAGTGCAAGTGTTCCAGAGTTCCCTCAGGGAGTATAACTTTGACTGGTCTGGCATCCACCCAAAGTTATGATTATAGCTAACAAACAAGAAGAGTGTCCATTTTTAATAGTTTATTAAAATATCATTTCTTAACATTTACTACATGCTGATTACTTTATATATGTCACCTTATTCAATCCCCCTACAACATTTTGAGGTGACTATGTTTCATGTTTTTGTAGATGAGCAAACTAAAACTCTGCAAAGTAAGTGAAATGCCCTAAATCACACCATAGAGCTCAGATACCATTTCACATCTCTCTGATGCAAGAGTTTGTTCCTATGACACTAAATTATATTCACTCCCTAGTTTCTCCCTCAGTTATGGTGGGCCTGCACTGATGGATTGACCACACGTTTGCCAGTAAGTTATAGTAGCAAAAGGCCACCTAGTCTACAGGGTTCATGATATCACCTCTTGGCATTACTCATACTAAGTGATTTGCAATTTAGACTGTATAGCTTATCCCTGTTGAAGGACACAGGCATGTAGTTCTTGGTCACAGATGAACATTGAAAGCGAAGTTGTTTTTTTTTTAATTTTTTTTTTCAACGTTTATTTATTTTTGGGACAGAGAGAGACAAAGCATGAACGGGGGAGGGGCAGAGAGAGAGGGAGACACAGAATCGGAAACAGGCTCCAGGCTCTGAGCCATCAGCCCAGAGCCTGACGCGGGGCTCGAACTCACGGACCGCGAGATCGTGACCTGGCTGAAGCCGGACGCTTAACCGACTGCGCCACCCAGGTGCCCCGAAAGCGAAGTTTTATCCCATTCTGCATTTTGTTCCTGGGCCTGCTGTGCCATGGCCTGAATTCTGTAGCACTGGCTTCAGTTTAAACTTAACAATAACATGTGTATAATTTACTGGCTTTCACTACAATTTGATTACACCTAAAAATTAGAAGGTCATCAGACAAAAACAAGAAAATAAATTTCTTTGTGAGGAAATTGTGACTAAAGTAATTTTTCCTGATACATTGATAAATGTTGTAGACTAGGTGAAAAAGTGGCACATGACATTTTTTATATCCTTAATTTATTGACACAAGTGCCCTCCAGCCTCCAAAGTACCTTCATCTGACAGAAATTAAACAAAATTTCAAAGAAAAGGGCAACACAAGATGGGAGCTATTTCCAGTGCTGAAATAGAACAAGAACCACACAATAAACAGAAAAATCCCTCCAACAAAGCACACAATAAATAAAACATCAAAAGCACAAACAGAAGAACTCAATTAAAGTAGAAAACTTTCCAGTCTTCCCCTGAAGGACATAAATATTATTATTTATTATTTATACAGTGCTCTAGGTGCACATGGCTTTATATACCAGGTTGAATATCATACGAGAAACAAAAACAGCATCCTGTAGGGCTTCTGATTTAGGGATACATTGAGAACGGGGATGGCGTAGACTATTTGATATGAAGAAAAGCAATATACTGAAAACAGTTCAATCGGACACTTTTTAGAGAGGGCAATTTCTACTAGTTTTTTTAATGAAGAGAAGTTCAAGGTCAGACTTGATTTGGATGATTGCAAAACCTAGCTACTAAGAACATGGTGAATAAAAAAAAATGGAAAGCAGAAGGAGGAATAAAATGGTCAGAACTTCCTAGTGGTGGCTTCCTGCTTCTCCATCTTCCTTATTTCAGTTTTAGTTCCCTGCAAGAACAGATATGAAATATGTTTCTAGCCATGGCTGGAGGCTCAATAGACAGCATCTCTAACAATTGTATAAATAACTAATCCCATATGTAAAAATCCCTTTGGGCTTAAAAATATCTTGAGGAGTTTGTGCTTCCTGTACTGAATACAGATATACACATCTTAAATGTGTCTTATGAATAATACCATTATATGCTATTATTTTGTGTTGAAAGTACTATTTTTTTAATTTATTTATTTTGAGAAAGAGAGCCTGAGCAGGGGAGGGGCAGAGACAGAGGGAGAGAGAGAATTGCAAGTAGGCTCCATGCCCAGTGAGGACCCTAATGTGGGGCTCGATCTCAAGATGGTGAGATCATGACCTCAGCCGAAATCAAGAGTTGGATGCTTAACCGACTGCGCCACCCAGGCGCCCCGAAAGTACTGTTTTTTAAATGCAGACACTTAAAATACACTGCAATTTTTCTAACCCAGGTTTGAAATACCTTCATCTTCTCTCATGTGAGCATACACGGAAAAGGCTGCAAACAGCCTTACTTAAGTTCCTTCCTTAAAGGAATAGAAGATATGAAGAAAAAAGAGGCGAGTTAAACGTTGATGTTATTCTCTCTTGGGTTTAAAAAAAATCTTTGAATAATTAAAAAAAATCTCTAATAGAATAGTTAAAAAAAGAAAAAAACACGGGAAGAATAGTAAAATATCTCCTAACTAGACCATTAAGTGTTATTAGAAAAAAAAATTTTGGCTTCAGAGGCAACGTTGGAATTGTTTTTGACATGATGTTCCACAACATATCATATTCATCCATTATAATGTCAGTAAGAATAGGCTAATCAAATAATAATGAAGAGCAGATACTTTCCCAACCATTTAATTCTTTTAATATTTCAATATTCAAAAATGATAAAAGGCCATAGATATTGTGAATAATGTAAGCTGTACTTTAAATAATGACACAAATATCTGACCCTACCAAGTTTTGCACATTTTAATTAAAATGACTGAGGTATTAAATTGTTTCATCACAATATTCCCCCAATATTTTGCACCTTTAAATATTCTGCACTGTTTAGTAACTCTCAACATTGTTATTGGTAGTTTATAGATTCATCCTGAGAGCACAGGGTTACTTTTATGTTTAGCTTGTGGCTCATTTTATGGTTAAAAAATCATATTTATAAGAGAAAATCTAGTATATTTTAACAGTGATTATATATTTTGTAAATTTTTTTTTTAAATTTTTTTTTCAACGTTTATTCATTTTTGGGACAGAGAGAGACAGAGCATGAACGGGGGAGGGGCAGAGAGAGAGGGAGACACAGAATTGGAAACAGGCTCCAGGCTCTGAGCCATCAGCCCAGAGCCTGATGCGGGGCTCGAACTCAAGGACCGCGAGATCGTGACCTGGCTGAAGTCGGACGCCTAACCGACTACGCCACCCAGGCGCCCCTATATTTTGTAAATAAACGTGGTAAGGAGAGATAAGTATAATGGGATGTTCTCTGGATACCATGTCAGAAGATAAGTCAAGGCTCTATACCTAGAAGTATGATTTGGCAAATCATTTAACTTTCCTGAACTGCAGTTTTCATCTCTGAAAAATGGGAATGTATTTACTTCCTTTGTATTTTTATGATTAAATGAGACAATGTAACTTAAAGTTATTTTTGAGGCATAAAGGTAATACAAATGATAAGTATCAGTACACTTGTGCTTTGGAAAGGGGAAATAGTGAAAAAACAGGTAAATTATCCTTACCCCAGAGGGGATTTAAATCTACTGGAATGGGGGGTGCCTGGGTGGCTCAGTCAGTAAGCGTCCCACTTCGGCTCAGGTCATGATCTCACTGTCCGTGAGTTTGAGTCCCGCGTCGGGCTCTGCGCTGACCACTCAGAGCCTGGAGCCTGTTTCAGATTCTGTGTCTCCCTCTCTCTCTGACCCTCCCCTATTCATGCTCTGTCTCTCTCTGTCTCAAAAATAAATAAACGTTAAAAAAAATAAAAAAAAATATATCAGAATGGATAAAATGAACCTAAGTTGTTTGACTATTATGCCATATAAAGAATAATGAAAGAATGCGATTATTTAAATCAGAGAAAGAAATACTAAAGAGGTATTTAAGTGATTTTAAAATATTTGAAAATTGGTGAAATAAAATAAGGGGTAGCCTTTTCCTTTCATATTCAGAGGACTATCTGTTAAGACTCTCATGATCAGAAATGCCATACTTTGAAATAGACACTATAACTTTCTAAGGGAAGAGACTAGCAGTGAATGAAAAACTGCCATGCTAAAAAACAGAAAAAAAGTATTTGATTGAATGTAGATATTTAAAGCCCCTCCCAACTCTAAAAATGTATGATCTGTATTTCCCTGATGATGAATGATATTGAGCATCTTTTCATTTGTCTGTTGGCCATCTGTATGTCTTCTTTGGAAAAGTGTCTATTCACATCTTCTGCCCATTTTTTAACTGGATTATTTGCTTTTTGCATGCTGAGTTTGGTAAGTTCTTTATATATTTTGCATACTAACCCTTTATCTGATATGTTATTTGCAAATATCTTCTTCCATTATTATCCCTTCAAATATGTACAGCAAATAATAATCAACACAGCAGCATTTGATCATTATTTTGTAAGGAGTTTCCACATTTTAGTGTCAATTAGTTATTTTACATAAAAGCAAATAAAGGAAAACACACAGACTGACTTAAAAGAAACATTATTTTAGGGAGTCCATCTCTCTTTGGAAAGTAAACGAAAACACAAACTCTACCTTTTACTTAGAAGATATGGTTTCAAAAATCCAAATGAATGTTAACTTACACAGCAAAATTCTAAATCAATTAGGAATGGTCTATTGGCTAATGGTAAAGATCATGAAGGTTGGAACCAAACAGTAAATGCTATTAAGGAAATATTATTATAAGGTCAAATTAAATGATTCAGGGGTGTCGGGGAGGCTCAGTCGCTCAAGTATCCAACCTTGATTTTGGTTCTGGTCATGATCTCACAGTAGTGAGATGGAGCCCCATGTTGGGGTCCGCGCTGGGCATGGAGATTGCTTCAGATTCTCTCTCTTCCTCTCCTTCTGCCCCTCTCCCACTTGTGCGTGAGTGCATACATCTGTTTTTTCTCTCTGTCACTAAAAAAAGTAAATAATTCAAGTGTCAGAGTTCTGTATAGACAATGAAATGAAAATTATGATGATCCTGGTTTTATAAGATTTCTTATAGAAAGATTGTTTCCATTTGCAACTCCAAGACAAGGACAAAGATACAACTATACTAACACTGAAAAAGATCAGTAAGGGTATAGCAACCAGAAATATGGAGCAGAGGGGAGAAGAGAACTTGGAAATAATTATAGTACTTAGATTTTCTTTGAAAGTAGTAATAGTTCAATCTGAATATTTCCTAGATTTGGAGAATCCAGATTTGTGTTTATGAGTTTCTTCTCATCAATAAATAAGTACCAACTGCATAGTCCATGAGAACCACAATAGTCCTAAGTAAGAGATTGCTAGTAGTGCCAAAATTGGTGACACCAAAAACAAGTAACATAGCAATTCGGTAAGGAGAGAAACTGTGTCTGAGACACTAAGGAAAGCAGCGACTTAACCTGGCTTAGTGGTTTAACAGATTTTGTGAATTAACCTGGTCTTCAAATAGTAAGAGCTACCATTTTTTGAGCACAACTGTTTGCCAGGCAACGGAAGATCCAGGATTTGAGGGGCTTTGCATAATTTAAGTGCCACCTCCTCCCTGGTAAGAAAAGGAATAAAAAATTGGAAGAACAAAATTCAGACAAAAATAAATTACAAATTTTTAAAAACTGACAAATACTAGAAACATCTAAAATTCAGAGGAAAATCATATCATTTTTATCAGTTGATGTCTGATTCACCACTATAATGCTTTTTTTCTACAAACTGATTAGATATTTTTGCCCTTTATAGGACAATTAATTTGTTACATTTTCTATAGAGAGAAGAGAAAGATGATTTCCATTTTTTCCTTAGCAATGTTGTTCAGGCTTAACTTTATTAGTTCTAAGAAAATACATTTCTGCACACAAATTCATTAATGGTTTTGTGCTGAAAATATTTCAGAATTGTTACTAAATTTGGAAAAAGCTCCATCAATTTTATCTCAGATATGATCTGTTTGCTATCAAGTCTTTGTCCTTCTATTTTTTAATTGTTATTTATTTATTTTGAGACAGAGAGAAAGACAGCAAGCTGTGGAGGGGCAGAGAGAGAGGGAGAGAGGGATTCCCAAGCAGGCTCCATGCTGTCAGTGCAGAGTTCATTAAGGGGCTCAATCTCATGAACCATGAAATCATGACCTGAACCAAAATCAAGATTCAGATTCTTAACCAACTGAGCCACCAGGCACCCCAAACCTTTGTTGTTTTAACTGAGGACAGCATGAAACAATTTGTGGTCAATGTCATTTTTTCAGTGGTATTTATTTACTGGTTTTATATTATCTTTGTTAATGTTGTCATTATTTCATGTCTAATCAGCAAGAAATTTAAATGTTTTTCCAATATATATATTTTTAATCCACTCCTCCTCATTACTTAGTAGAAAGATTCCTGGAAGATAGTCTCATGGAGAAAAAAAACTAAAAAAATAACTATCTAACATAGAAGTAATTGTGAATCACATAAAAATATCCCACTATACATTGATGAAATGAATTCCCAACCAAGTTCCTCTTAGGTGGCCTCTCCAATGTCTGCTGACACAGGAGAAAGTGCAGAAAGACACAATGGTCTTAATCAACTGAGGTAAAATACCTCATCTTCACAAGTTAAGTTTTACATATTTAAGCACATCACTATAGTCCCACCCAGAGCTTTGGAAGATGTTCATACAAAAGAAGGCCCCTGGAACTTAACTTTCATTAGCTTCATGGGCAATCCACTTATGTGGCCAAAAATATCCTCAGTATTTTTCAGTATTATCTTAGCCATATCAAACTGCTCCTAGTTCATCGAAAGTTCATTTCTGAAACACACTTCTACTCTTTCCTCCTACTCCTGCTTCACTTTGCATTGCTCTTTCTCTTGCTCCCTACCCTAACACCCTAGCATATACAAATGCACGCTCTTCTCTCTCCCTTTACACACACACACACACACACACACACACACACGCAAACACACACACACACATGCACATGCACACTGGAAGGCAGTTCTTTTGTCTGGTTCACTCTTTCTCAGTCTTTGTATTTTAGCATAAACATCAATTTCTCTTAGAAGTATTTCCTCACCTCTACAATCCTGGCCAGGATCCCTCCTGTGTGTTGTCAGCACACTGCATTTTCACTACACCATACCAAAACTCTTATTTGCTTATCTGAAAACTACACCAACTTTTACTTCCTATGGAGGCAGAATCTTTCTATGTCCTGTTTATAGATTATTATTCAGTATCCAGTAGATTTTCTGGATTTAAATAGTTAACTAAATATTTGCTGACTGAGTGAATAGGTGGAAGAAGTGTAGATGAAATTAGGTAAACTTGTTATTTAAGACAACTGATACAAAACGTTGATTATATATAGAGAGAAACTGATAAATATAAATATAGTGAGCGCATAAATTCAATACGTATAAGAAAAAGAAATGAATAATTATGAAATAAGAGAAGAAAACTTAGAATATAGCTCCATGGTATAAAATAAATCTTAACGGAAAATACAGCAGGCAAAAGTGATTACCTTACTAAAATTCTACGAGACAGATGGATAGTCCATAAGGGAAATGCAATTAGTCTCACATTTATTTAATGTGATAGATACTGATTGCTAGATAACATTGACAATGCTATCTATACAAGGCTTGTTATTCTCAGGTAATAGGGTACAATGGAAAAGGTAGCTGAACAGAGTTGGAAATTTGCCCAGCTAAATTTGTGTAGATTGAGATTAAATCATAATAAAAAGAATATGGAATATGTAGTCAGGTCATAAGAATACACTAGCTCTAAGAAAACATTTTGATTTTCTTTTTCCTCCTTTTCACTTCATAATGTAAGCAGCAGCATTTTTCTACTATCTCTGATATATAACAGTAGTCTTAATACATATTAATGGATTCCCCAAATTTGTTTGGACAGTTTTTGTGAAGTATTTGTCAGAAACTGATCATTCTGAATGCATCAGCACTGCAAAACACAACAATTGCTGTGAACATTTTCAGACATAGGTATTAATATTGACAAAAACCTCCTATAAAAAGTTACAATTTTAAAAGATTAAATATAAGGAATTAAAATAGTTCATACATAACTATATTAGAGTGTTATATAATAATTAAACATCTAGTGGGTTCTTCCCTGGACATTGGTGAAAAAGCAGCTATGAGTTTAAAAAACCACCAGTGGTAAAAAAAAATCTTAAAATTCAGAAATTGGTTGAAGATTAAAACTCAACAACAACAACAATACACCTGGCCTAAATTAAATTCATACTTTATTAACACTGTGATTAAAGCTTTGTGGAGGGAACACTTAAGTGTAGCTGCCTCATATTTTTAATTCCAGAAATTGATATTGTGCTGTCTTAAAGATTAGGTAATAAGTTTACTATTCATTCTGTTACACTGTGTGAAATTATGTTGGCCTAGAGCTAGGTTGAAAAATCACAGACCTACGAATGTGACTATTATCTGGCTCTGTAAGTGCCTTTTTATTCATTCAAATCTGTGTGCTCAAATTTGAGTTCATATCACACTCATGAGAGGTTTTTTAATGAATGTGCTAACCTGAAGGGGTGAATGTTCAAAACACTGCAGAGGCAACATGTACCCAAAATGCAATAAACTAACAGGTTTTGTATGTGCCTTGCCTAAGCAGGATTTTGAAAATTCACCCTGAAGGCTAGAATATTTTGTTTGTAAGAATCTCAGCTTTCATATGAACACCTGGGGATAAGAGAGCTGTGAGAAGCAAGTCTAATAGAAGTTAAACTCTATTGCAGGATTGCATTAAGTAGAAGAGCTGTACACAAGTTCTCTTCTTCTTAGAGCTTTTACTCCATCGTGTGTCAAGAATATCAAGTATTCTATTTATCATCAATGTTTCAGGGACTAGAGAGTGCAGAATATATCTTGTAAAGTACTACTTAGGTTTATGAATGTAGGTGGCATACTGTGCTAAGACATGAAAGACATAGTCTTAAGAGTGGCTCACAAGTGAGTGACCTAGTCATTTGGGAGGTCGTAACCTAAATCTTAGATCTCTTAATCTAAGAGATTCCAATAGTTCTTCAGACTCAAAATTGATAAAACAGTATTTCTGATAGACTTTTTGTGTGGACTGCAATGCTTTGTGATAATTTTTCTGGTCAAGGCACCTCTGATGGCAGCATTTTAGGTATCATGAGGAAAGTCAAAATAAGAGCGACTGACAGGACCACACTTTTCATGTGTCTTCGTTATTGTGGTTGCATAATGTTCATTGCCAGCCCAGAATGCATATGAAGCAGTCTTATAAGTTGCATACACCCTTCACACCTGTACATTTGCTGTCACTCATAAAGAAACAGGTTTTATATTGGCATGCTGATGCTTGACAAGTTATATTAATTTGTACTAGACAAATAAAAACCTAGCAGACTTCGAAACCTTAAAACCAGTAATGAAGGCTTTAATCACGTTACCTTATTTGCTGTCAACAAAATAGTTTTTACTCAGACTCATATTTTTTCCTTTATTTGTTTTAGAAGAAACTTATTTTTTATACTATCTATCTGGATTCTGTTTCTATTAGGTTTAATCATGAATTAAGATTTCAATTAAATTGAGCTCATATGATCTATTTCTATTTGAGATTAACAAAGACATCAATTTATCCTTTCTAAGTAGAAATTTGGGAAGCATTAGTCACAGCAGCCCTTCTTAATATTGTTTGCACAGGATCAAATTATTGCAGAAACACCAGCCTTGGATTTTTAGGTTGTGCAGTCTATAACGTTTAGTACTCTGACCCACTAAATAATATCAACAACATAAAAATAAATGGTGGCAATCATAGATGTTGGAAAACTGATGAAAAACTGTGGTACATGTAATTGTTAAAGAGTTTCTGTACTAATTTTATAATTATATAAATAAGGTCTAAAACTTACTTTGAGGAGGTGTAACATACAGAAAGATGATGATGTTTCTGTTGAGGTACACTAAGTGGTACACTGTGATTTTCTGAGATGGCTTTGATACATTCTGTTGAATTAACTCCTTGTCTTCTTAAGTGTTATGGTTCTCCAAGACATGGTTCTATGGATTATTCTAACAGCAATACTAGTATTGTTGTGTTATAAATGTTAGCACTGCTCACCAAATATTTCTGTGACGAGCTAGTTACCAGAGTCCCAGGAAGTATAATAAGCATAAGAAAGTGTTATAAGCAGAAGTGGTGTGTCATTTCCTGTTTGGTTTGAGACTATCTAAAGCATTCTCTTTTCCCTCCAGGACTGTATAACATTCAAAATGGTTGTTGCTCTATCTTCCTGGATCACTTAGTGACTGTGATGAACAAAGCTCCTCTACCATGACAGACATAAAGCATGTGCAAAATATAAAACTTGATTATTTTTAGCCACTGAAAATTATGTACCACAGTGTAATTCATTTAGCACATTCTGACAGAGGTAGGTTGTATCCAGTTCAAATTTCAGTAACACACTCCTGGCCACACTGCTCAGAAGAGGCAACAATTTATGTCATGTAAGACTTTTGATAAACTGAAATTACCACAAACATTTATTCTTATTTGTGCCCATGTGGACATTTTGTCTGTCTTTTTCTACTTCATTTCTTCTTTATTTTTCCTCCTGAAAATGCTTTAGGAGTTTGAGGAAACTGGGCTGCCCTTAGGCTTCCCCAGTGTTTCACACTCAAAGACAAACAACCTCCATTTTATGACTGAGACATATTCTTTCTTCCCATACCTCCCAATTCTTATGCATTCCTAGATGTAGAAGAGAAAAGACAAATAGGATGTTTTGAGGTTTTTGTTTGTTAGAGTTAAAACAAGAATTATTTACCTACTTCTACAGAATAACATTTATATTTGTAATTTGAGTTTCAGATTTGAAAAAAACATATTTTAAAACAAATAAATACATGAAATATAGAAAGCCCATGGGAAAACATTATCTCTAAATTGTTTTTTTTTTTTATTTGTATGTGGAGTAGCTAAAATGTCTGTTGGCAAGAAAAAAAATAACTATAAAATTTTTAAGAAATTTTATTGTAGCATGGGTTAGTAGAAAGGTTTTGAAAAAACATTAGGCTAAGCCCCGGATGTACAGCTCTCTCACTATGTGATATTGCACCAGTTAATTAATGTATATGAATTATTGTTGCCTTCTCTTTAAAATACAGAAAAAATGACATCTATGCTACTAATGCATAAGATAGCTGTATACAATTAAGATACTGTATATAAAGACATTATACATCCCAAATAATTTACATACACAAATATTATATTTTATTATTTTGTTAATAACTTTTTTTCTAGTTTTCTCTCAATCTTCTCACATCCCTACCTCAATCAATGGAAAAAATATAAGTAGAATATGATGGGTAATACTACCAATGAGTCAAGCTTTAGTGGGTGTTACTGTAATAGTTCATATTCATCATTGCTATGGTTGAAAATGTGCATTTAGTTGTGGTTGTTCAGTTCACATCAAAACAAAATCTCATCTGTATGACAGAAACTCTGTTGTGTTGGGCTTTGAACATAATCTAAGAGACTCAAGACAGTAGCAAAATTAGGCAATTGGAAAAATCAGAGTAAGAAAGCCATTTTTCATGCTTATTTGCTTCAAAGGATGCTCTGATTTTGTTAATTGCCTCAAAGAGGGCTTCGATTTGCTATTTTCTGCAAACAGTATTCTAATCTAGTTTATCCTCTGAGTTGCAGCTGTGTTCAAGTATCCTAATAGATTTGGTGCATGCTGAACTATTCTTCTGCAATTAATTCACTTGGTTCTTCACATGAAATGATTTACACCTATTTAGAACTAAATTGGAAGCCATTCCACTCTTGCTTATGAAGTCATTAAGACAGCTTTTAGATGACACTAATTTGCACTTAGTACCTTTCATCTAAGGATCTCAAAGCATCTATGAAAGTACATTATTTAATGGGTGAAAATAGAAGAATTGAAGACTGTACTCAGGAATGATGTGCAAGGTAGGAAATAAAGCAAAAATTGATCCTTCTGTTTGAGTGTAAAATAGTTACGGTGCTTATTATCTTTATGCACCAATTTCTCATTTCCTCTCCCCGCCTACCTAGTTTTCAGGGCCCCATCTTTAAACCACATCCCTGGTGACCATTCTCATACTTACAAGCCCACATTGTCTGATTCTTCTACCTTATGGTGTGTCTTCCCCATCATTACTTTCTGCCTTTTAAGTATATCAACCTAATGCTATAGTTAGCCTGCTCTGAAAAATATTGAAATATGTGACTTTGCTTTCCCTGCAATGGGTTGAAGCTGCCAGGCCTATTGCATATGTGTGTTATCCCCCTAGAGGTCCAAGCGTCTTCGATTAAAAGATGTGCAAGACTATGGGGCGCCTGGGTAGCGCAGTCGGTTAAGCGTCCGACTTCAGCCAGGTCACGATCTCGCGGTCCGTGAGTTCGAGCCCCGCGTCGGGCTCTGGGCTGATGGCTCAGAGCCTGGAGCCTGTTTCCGATTCTGTGTCTCCCTCTCTCTCTCTGCCCCTCCCCCGTTCATGCTCTGTCTCTCTCTGTCCCAAAAATAAATAAAAAAATGTTGAAAAAAAAATTTAAAAAAAAATAAAAGATGTGCAAGACTAGAAAACTTGGGTTGTCATTCAGTAATATAACATCACAGTGAATATTCTGCATATTGATTGCCCAAAAAACTATGTTTTCCACAGCAAATTTTTTTCTATATAAAATATGCTTTTATTAACTCACAAAGACAAATATGAATAAATCCATATGCCTTAAAAATGACAATCTAGTAGATACCATCTTATTATAATGAGTTTTAAGAAAAATAGATCCTAGGCACAATTTGTCATCCTCTTCTCTGCTGCATTTATTTGCTTTCATTGTACTGGAAAGCGAGTCTCAGATTAATAATTAAAAAAAAAAAACTTCTTAAACTAAAACTCATAACTTGGATACAGAATAATCCTGCTTCTCTCTGTAAAAGCAGATTTCTGGTTATTCTGAGTCTTTGGAATTTAACCAATTCATGCTGTCAATAATAATGGTGGCAATTGATAATGTCAACTGATTTCAACAGGACTGCTGCAGATCAGTAAAAAGTCTTCATGTGAAATAGAAAAGGAACAGACCAGTACTAGGGATTACAGTGTGGTGAGCAGATGTGGGCTGGATTTAAGCCCCAACCTTAATCTTTTAGCCAGGCACTCCTGTGCAGCGAACAATCTGAACAGTTGCATGTTGAAGTCCTGTTTTTAGATTCTAGAGACTTAGAAACATCTGTATTTCAGAGAGTACAGTTTACCTACCAGAAGTACTAAGAACCAAGATTGTAATACAGGAGCCACCCAAACACCTGGCTAACTAGGACCATTCTCTAGAAAATAACTTTATTTCTTTCTTTTATTTTTTTTTAAGATTTTTATTTTTGTAAAATAATCCCTACACCCAATGTAGGACTCAAACTCACAACCCCAAGGTCAAGAGTTGCATACTCTACGACTGAGCCAGCTGGCACCCCTAGAAAATATCTACAAATATTGTTCTAAAATATATTTTTTTAATTTTTTTAATGTTTTATTTATTTTTTGAGGCAGAAAGTGACAGAGCATGAGCGGGGGAGGGGCAGAGAGAGAGAGGGAGACACAGAATCTGAAGCAGGCTCCAGGCTCTGAGCTGTCAGAACACAGCCTGACGTGGGGCTTGAACTCACAAACTGTGACATCATGACCTGAGCTGAAGTCAGACACTTAACCGACTGAGCCACCCAGGCGCCCCTGTCCTAAAATATTCTAAGGCACAACAAAAAAGATGAAAAGCCTCAATGAAATTAGACCACTCTATATTACCTTCATAAACCTGTCCTGACCCAGAGCATTGCCGACCAAGTAAAAATAGTCATAATGTTAAATAAGATAGTTTTTTGTTTAGACTTAATGTCTCATCTACTTGGCTTCCATACTTTGTTTCTTTCCTGAAGTTAGTACTACCTATCGTTCTCATTTGTTTTTTAGGCTAATGAACATAATAACCTCTGGATTCTTTTGGGGGACATCCTTAAGTATGTTTTAAACATATCAATCATAAAAATAAATATATATAATATAGGAGTTTTTCTTTTTGCAAGTCCAGTATAGTTCTATACTGTTATGATTCTATGATTTTAAGCTAACAATATGAGAAATGTTAATCTGTTCACCATCTACTATTCAGTGAATGACAAACATTAAAGGTATTTCAGAAGATGAAGCATAGGCAACAGTAGTTAAGGAAGATCTTAGGAGAAAGTAGGACTTGAATTAGACCTTAAAGGGTATTTCTGTATAGCATTTTACTTTTTATACTTTGTAGAGATAACCATTCATTCATACCTAGGAATCTGAGGATCTTATATGTATCTGAAAATTACCTAGAAAGACAATACAAGTGAGGAGTGTATTCTAGTTGCGAGGGAAAGATCATAGATTTGAACTGCTTGAGCATAAGTAATACACAGAGGAATGGAAAAAAAAAGTTTTTATAGGTCATGATTCCATATTAGAGCATTGGGGCTTATCATGTAATCAATGGAGGATAAAGTATTTTTTTTAAATTAAACAAATTCTAAAATAATAAGGATGAGTGATTAAAGGAGATAAATCAGACCTCTGCTTTAGAACACCCATGCTACCTGCGTTTCAGAGGCCAGTCTAGAATCTGAAAAGAGACTCAGAGAAAGTGAATCCTAAAGGAAGATTCTTGCAATAGTCCAGAGAAGAGATGAAGACCTATAGCAGTAATAGTGAGGATGGAAATAGAATATAAAACTCTAGCATGATTGTGCAGGTTAAGGGGTAGAAGATAAAGGTGGCAAGTGATAAAACAATCAAAAAGTTTTCAAAACAATGGGAGCATGACAGAAAGAGACAAACAAATTCTGAGATTAAGCAAGAGAGGCAGCTCTACCTGGAGGAAAATTCAGCAGTGAACCAGAAATAGCTACCTTCAAAGAAAAAGGAGTAACTACAATAAACAATAGTGACTATATTATTTTGATAGTACTTCCATAACCAGGTACCACAAACTGGGTGGCTTAAACAATAGAAATTAACTTTCTCACAGTTCTGGAGGGTAGAATTTGGAGATCAAGATGTCGGCACATTTGATTTCTTCTGACACCTCCTTTCTTGGCTTGTAGATAGTATCTTCTATCTCTGTCTTCATGTGATCTTTCTTCTATGCTTGTGCCTATCCTAATTATCTCCTCTTTTAAGAACACCAGTCACAGGGGATTAGGGTCCACCCTCATGACTTCATTTAGTCTTAATTACCTCTTTAAAGATACTAACTCCAAATTTGGGGTAGTTAGGGCTTCAACATATAATGGAGGGGCACAATTCACTATTAATGACCAAGAAAGTAGACTAGACAAAAGAGTGGAATTGTCTGTGGTTTTAGTTTAATACTTATGCTTTTTACAATAATACCCATTATCTTTTAAGAAGAAAACAATAAAAATTAGTTAGGGTTTATTTGCCACCACAGGGAGTCCATACCCAATGTGAATGTTCTATTGACCTGCCCCAGCACAAAGGACTAACTCCTTAGTCCTTGATGGAGATACTGTTACATGTTTTACATTATAACTTAAGGAGTACAACAAAATATGCCATGGCCTGTCATGGCCTGAACTTCATTTAGAATTCATGTAGTGATGTCAGGGTAATGATTTTCTGTTTTTGGTTTTCCTAATTCAAAGTTAAATGACATCAAAATCATCATTATTTCTGCAATAATTTCAAATCCTAGAAAAAAGTCTACTCTTATTAATTTTTGTTTGGTGGGTGGAGGGTAGAGGGTAATGATTTAAAATCAATAATCTCAAATAAATTCTGGACAATTTCAGTAGACTATGTATTCTTTAATTAAAAAAAATTAGAACATATAAGTTTAAATTTGTTTCCCTCATGAAGTTGTTCATCCGAGATTATTCGTTTCTGGACAAAGTGCTTTCACTATCCTTCCCAACAATGATTCTTCCACTTTGGCATAAATAAAAATCACCTGGAAGGCTTGTTAAAACACAGATTTTTAGGGGTGCCTGGGTGGCTCAGTCAGTTGAGTGGCCGACTTTGGCTCAGGTCATGATCTCGCGCTCCGTGAGTTCGAGCCCCGCGTCAGGCTCTGTGCTGACAGCTCAGAACCTGGAGCCCGTTTCAGATTCTGTGTCTCCCTCTCTCTGACCCTCCCCTGTTCATGCTCTGTCTCTCCCTGTCTCAAAAATAATAATAAAAAAAAAACAACACAGATTGTTGGGCCCTACCCTGAGTTTCTTATTCATAGTCTGGGGTGGAGCCTGAGAATTTGCCTTTTTAACAAGTTCTCAGTAATGATAATATTGCTTTGTCCAGGGAGTACTCCGGAAACCTCTGCCCTCATGTTTGTAACTATAACATCAAATTATCCCATTTTACTTTGAAAAAGTATTTTCTGTTATGAAAATGTAAAGTTTTATACACTGAAATAAATTTAAGTCACTATTATGAATGGTTAAAAATTTCTGGACAATTATAAAATGCATGGCATCTTAGAAGATATGAAATTAATTGCAGTATCCCCACCAAGAACTAATTCAAAGGATTAATAAATCTACAAAGTCAGTGTGTACTTAAAAATGTTTGTTGCCTGACAATGTGCCACCTTGGTCTTAGCCACATTAGTGTGAAGACAATAGAAAGGAATATAGATCAATATTATATCTATCAGTGAATTCCTCAAGAGTTATATCTGGGTCAGTAAATATCCCTGTTACCATATAGCAATGTATGAGATTGAGAACACAGCACTGAAACCTTAAAAACAGCAATAAGTATTACATTGGCACATCCTAACTATTAGCCATCAAGTAAATTATAAAAATGTGTAAAGGATGATGAGTGGTAAGTGGTATCTTTTGTCTTGTTGCCCTGGAATTAAAACTGATGACCAAAGCTCCTTCCCACCTTCACTCAGCAATATAAAAAGAATATTAAAAGGAACAAGTTGGCAGCTTTTTAGAAGTTCAGTATCTAAGAAAAGAGAATTGTTTTTAATGACTAAGGGTGCCTTCAAGAAGACAAGATCTACCAGCAAGTTGGCTGAAGCCCAGCTGTAATTAGCAAGGCCAGTCAATAACAGAAAACATTTATGGAAATATAAACTTTTCTGATAGCCTTATGCTGACACTATAGGTGGGGAAATAATTAAATACACCATGATAATTACACAACAAATCCCTTTGTTCAAGAGTTTATTAAAATCTCTAAACATGCACAGTGTTCTAGCATATCACAAGTTATAAAGGATTTCTTTGTTCTCTACGAAAAATATCTTAACATAACTTTTTTGCTCTTTACTAAATCATTTCACAAAAATCTCAGAAATTCCAAGGTTTTAACATGCCATTCACAACATTTCTTGGGCTATATAATTTTTCTCCCTATCTTTAGATGGAGTATTGAGTAAAATTTCAGATTTTTCAACTGAAAATCTTTTATTTAAAGACAAAGTGTAAAGGGACTAGAAATCTCATCTGAGGACCCAATTTAGAAACATTAAACAGACTAATGTAAACCTCAGTAAAAAGTTATCTCTGACACTTGCTTCAGAAATTGAAGCATTCATGTGAGCTCTATAAGAAGATATACCTTTTCACTGCAGCCAAACATAGTAACTTTAGTGTGACTTGTCTTGAAATATTGCAAGATTATCAAGATAGCTAATAATATAAAATCACTTTCCTTTCCAGTAATATTTTTAGAAGTATATATTTTTAACTTTAAACCTTAGGATTTTATAAAGGAGAGATGAAGTACATTCAAAACTCCCCAGGTATCAAGGTGGAAAGCTCTGAAGATATGTTTTCATAATACAAAAAAAAAATTGACTATTGTATATAGAGAGAATCTTATAATCTTTCGCCTTTTATTGATATGCTTCTTAATAAACTATTCTTATTGTTCATATTTCAAAGAAGAATGACTGCATTTTAAAGTGCTGTTTGTACTAACTTCCTAGGGTTTATAAAATTATCATTTTAATCCATTTAAAAGTATATTTCTAGAGATAAAAATGGTGATGTTTCTAATTACTTACCCAAATGAATCTTTTAAGAATATATGCAAGCTAGTGTTGGCCAAAGATTCCTTGTTGATTTTTTCATTTGTTGTTCTCTGTTCAAATCTAAGACAACCTTTGGTTCCAGGTGAATATTCTTTTTGCAAACTTTTTTTAAACGCCTATGAAATGAGTTGCAAGCATTTTGATACAGATACAAAACCTTATACTTTCAATGGAGCTTTTCAAAGTACTCTTTTACCCTCTGGTAAAATATTTTTGCAGTTCCTACCAAGATAACCTACTGCCTTCAATTCTGACTGTATACATAAATATTTTTCTTCTTCCTACCCATAAATGCATCACCTCAAAGAAAGGTTAAGAGCTTTGGACAAAGGATCTATGCTTAGGGCTGCTAGTATTTCCCTTAAGACCTCGCATCTTCTTACCACAATAAAGAATAAACAGTGGGGGGATTAATATTCATTTAATTATTAATATCGATGAGTGTTTAGATTAGATCTTCAGCCTGAAATTAAGCTTCTTGGAATTCCATGAGAATGACAAGCAACATACCCCGTAATTATAACAATATTCAGAATGACAAAAGATGGGTGGTATTCACATATATAAAGAATTTATGTTATGGACCCACCTGGTCCTGGAATCTCACCAACACTTTTTACCTATAAAGAATTCTCAAGAGAATTCTGTTCCATTACAGTCCTTCCTTCCGACAATGCAGCATGTTTCCTTCAAGCTTGAAGGAAATTGCTCTTCTAAAGATTATGTAGATAACAGGATCCCCAAATATGCAGATGTTTTATGAGAGGCTTTTATTTGGGACAATAGGGGTCTGATGCAGAAAAGAATCAGAAAAAAAAAGAAGACGACGATAAGGATGGATAAAGGAGGATGATGAAAAGAGGAAACTATCAGCTTCACAGCAAATTCAACTTTTAATAAGAATACTATTGATAGTTTCTTCCTTACAGTGCTGGTGACATCACCAAGCCTTCTGGCTTTTGCATGCTAGTTCCCTAGAGTCTTAAATCTTAGTCTAAAATAAATCAAAACTGTTAATTGTTTGGCAAGGTTCATTTCAATTAGGCCTTTGCACAGATTTCTACATTTACATTTTTCTAACTTGCTAATATGCATGTGTATTTTAAGATACACAAACTATTTAAGTATGAAGCTATAAATAAACCATTTTAAACAAAGATTCTGCAAGGTGCCTATGTTTGCTCTATTTATTTTCATTTGATAATCAACTATTAAATTTGGAGGGATACGTTTTTTCTTATAAAATATATGTGGGAAAGACTGGTGTAAATGTTTCTTGGATAAATGAGTATCATGTGACTTTCCTTCATTAAAACGTGGCAGACAACAAGTGAGTCTCCAACTGAATTACTTTAGTACTAATATGTTCTTTTCTAAAGTCTTTCCCTTACACCCAACTGCTTTTCCCTCATGGTTTTAAGGGTGTGCACTTAATCTTGCTATTTCAGTCATATCTGTGTACTGTAGAAAGCAGCCAGTTCTTAGAATGGCTGATAAACTAGTTGACCTCTGTAATCTACATTATAGAGAAATGCATTTCAGCTGCAGATGTTTCCAAAGGTAGAAAATCTGTGAAGAAAATTAATCTGTAACTGACAGATGTTTTCCTATTAACACAGCTTGGGAATATTCTCTTCCAAACATGTTGTCTTCCTGTGGAATTCAAGAGCACTGTTATCTCACTTTCCTAGACTCTTGGATCGTAAAGCATGGCACCAAGATGGACTGTCATCAAAATAAACAGATGCAAACCTTGCTTTGTAGTTAGAGGGTGCAATTTAAATCTGTTGACTTTCACATTTGCTCCTTTCCGCTTAATTCAGTTAGTTGTATAACTGCTGATAAAATTTTCCTAAGTCCTGTGGAAGGCACAGTTAGCTGCTTATATCCAAACTCAGAGTCAGTATAAACCTTGGCAGAAGATTTCATTCTATTTGGGCATTTTATAGCATCTTAGGGAATTATTTTTCTCCTAAGGGCTTTATTATTAATGGGAAATGCCCACGTGCTTTGAGGGAAGAATGGACTTCCTCAATTAGAAGACCTTTCAAGAGAGTTAACAGAGAATTTATTTTTTCATTTAGAGAAGAGAATGTTTCCCATAAGAACACTGAATCTTTCATGGCTGACTTTCTTGCAAACACAATGTGTAAAATTTTTAGTTCCTTAAAAATTAAAGAGACACTGAAATTTAATAAGGCTTAAAAGGGACCTATCTTTAGTAGCACTGTTTTCTCACCCCACCCCACCCCCCCCCCGCCCCAGTATTCTTGATAACAGGTTATCAGCTCCACATACAAAAAAAAAAAAAATAATCTTCAGGACATTAAAACACACACACACACACACACACACACACACACACACACACCAACCAACGAAACAAAAACACATGTTGAGCTCTTCCCAAGGATTCAGTTTCAGTGGTTCTCAGTCTAGGTCTGGTGGAGGTTATAGGAATACTTTTTGCTAACAATTATTAACTATGTGATTATGGATTATTTTCTTTGCCTTCTGAGTCTCTGCTATTTCATTTGTGAGCCATATTACGTAACCACTTTGTTGGGTTATAATTATTGGAGAAAATTTGTGCAAAATACCTAGCATACATAATGGTAAGTAAATGATGCTTTGTAATCATTTGTTAAATGCTATAATGCTTACTTCTGTTTAACTAAATTCAATATATGTAAACTCAAAAATATAATTTCAGCTTTGTTGCTGCTTGGCCTTGCATGTCAGACTTTCTGAGCTGCAGTTTCTTCTATGTAAAAGCATTACTTCAGCAAATGTAACTCACATATATTAACTCACTTCATCAATACCACTACTGTTGGATTTATTCATTATAAAAGTATATGTCTTCGATTATATTCCTATTAGAGCATAATAAATAATAATTTAAAATAATTTAAATAATTTAAAAATAATAAATAATTTCCATAAATTCTAGATTAAAATACTTGATTTACTATATAAAAATTACATACATTAAATTTCTACTGTTGTTTGATATGCTATCATGTTGGCTAATTTTGGAATTTTTGTTAAATAATTAGAAAAATCAAAGGAGTGATCTTTTTGTTCAACTAAAAGTTGTATCGCAGATAATTCAATATAGGAATCTTACTATTTGATAAACTCCCCAGAAGAGTTAGTTTGTCTAGCATAATGATGATTACAGATTATTGTACTGAAATATACTTTTCGGTGAAACAAAGGAGATATTTTTCCTAAAGTTAAAATTGACTCAACATAACACAAATTGTTTGCTATTATTGTTAGAAACAATACCAAATATTTAATAAGATAAAGGTTTTGAAAAAGTAAATAGAAGAGTTACCAACAGCTAATTAACATGATTTTCTTTATTCTCTTAGATAATGACTCTTTTGTGTCCTTAACCATAATGCTGTTCTGTCTTTATGCTTTACTCAAATCAATGAAAATCAAATGTCTCAATTTCTCCACAGGGTCTCTTAAAGTCTACTGGAAGTTATTCTAGTTATTCCTTCCTTATTCTATATCTTTCCTAACACTGTCTTTAATTGACTATTCTTTCCTCCACCTCGGTTTATGAGCAGCTTATATATTGCTTTTTATTATGTTGGCTTTCTTAAAAATTTTTTTTTAATGTTTATTTATTTTTGAAGGAGAGAGAGACAGAGCGTGGGGGGTGAGCAAAGAGAGAGGGAGACACAGAATCTGAAGCAGGCTCTAGGCTCTGAGCTGTCAGCACAGAGCCCGACGGGGGTTTGAACCCACAAACCACAAGATCATGACCTGAGCCGAAGTCAGGTGCTTAACTGGCTGAGCCACCCAGGCACCCCCATTATGTTGGCTTTCTTATAAGAGTGGTATTTTCCCTCATTTCTTGGGAGAAGGGGGTATGAAAATTGTTCGAAGAATTGCCAATTGTTCTTCCAGTCATCTATTTTTCACTGTAACTAGACCACACCCACACATACAGACTCACCCAGTCTAAATTCATACTGTAATTGAACACTGTATATGTGAAACATTCAAATTTAAGTGCATTTTATCAATGAGTTTATAAAACACTTACTTTCTATTTGATAATTTGGGATTATTCAGTAAGTGAATCAACAAAATCAAATCAATAAATGAGTAAAATCATAGAATTTAAAAACTGAAAGGTGTCTAAAAATTCATCTGGATTAAAGTGAAATTTCATGTTCCCTGTCTCCAATAAAAGGATTGGGTTTCTTATTCTATATCTATGGCATGCAAAACCCTGTACTTGGCATGTGGGAAATTGAGAACTAGATGACACACTCACTCACCACTTTTATGAAACAAGTATATCAAAGACAAATTATTTTTAAAAGAAATGTTCAGTGATTGTTCAGAATAAACCTGGCAGGCCTGTAAATAGGCAATCACATGCAATGAATCAAAGCAGTTGCCTGGATGTTGGTTAAAATTCACATGGAAAACAGTTGGGCTTGTCCTTGATCTTATTTCTTCTTATAAACATTTTCCTCTATATATTTGAACTAGGAATGTGACAGAATCTAAAACAATTTACTGAGGGTTCCACTTTTATAAGCTAAGGTCAGTGTCAAGTGCTTTCTTAATCTTGTTCATAAAACTCAAAATGGCTTTTGAATCCCTCTGCTGTGGCCAAAATGGAGTTAAACTGTTGTACGGGCGAGTTTGTCTTAGCACAGATACTGATAATTTTAGTCTAACATCTCCCCACCTGGGTGATTCTAAGGATGTCACAGAATAATGAGCACAATAAACAATTAGCATCATCCAAGAAACAGCCCTCAAATAGTCTGTGGCATCTGTTTGTCCCTAGCTATAAAGCTAATAAGAGCGAGGACTCTCCACGGTACCTTCCTTTTCAGTTTCAAGTCTAATTATAATTTCTGCATTTCAAACTGGTGCAAGTACTTATGGCTAGGGAGAAGACTCACAATATTTTATAGTAGAACAAATTAAGAAACCCTGCATAAGTGGGCAATATGCCAGCTTGCAATTCTCCCAGAAGACCTGACTCACATAGCAATGTTTCTTGCAAGATTTCTACTTGTTTAGATTTTTTAATATTTTTATTATAAGGAAAAATTTTCACATTAGCCCTTTTTAAAACTTCTGTAGTAAAGCATAAAATTAGGAATGAACTATGAATGAGAGGATCAGGATGAAGAGACAACATATGAAGTTTACACATTGAAGCTGAAATACGCAATAAAATCTCCAAACTTCCTAGAAAATGGTTCACAAGCCATTAATTAATCATAGTGAACATGATTTTTTTAATATTCATGGAAACACTAGAGAATAGGGAAGTACTTAATATTGTAGGGAATCATTTTTCCTTGATTATACATATTAGCATTATTATGACTTATCCAAATATCTAGTAAAATATTATGATTCTCTTTAAACTTTCATCTGTTCTGTATTTACCTGGATATTTTTCTCAACAAAATATATGGGTATTTATATTCAACATAAGCAAAATATGTTTTTCACAGAAATATCTTTATACTATAAAATGAGTAAGATATAAACTATTTATTTGTTATAAACATACTTTCAATAAGCATCAGATTTAGTTGAAAAGACTTATACTTTAAATGTTAACTAAATCTCATCATTAAGTTTCTATATCAAAAGACAGCTTTTTCACATATGTGCTTCTGAGAAAAGACCATCAACTGTTAACAGTCCTATGAGAAACCTGAACTTTAATGTTTGCAGGCTTCCAAAAGAGTTGCTAATTATACACAAAGGAACAAAACATATTGAAAACCTTAACAAAGGGCTTACACTAGTCCAGGGGAATTTCTTGAAGTCAAATCCTGGTAAACGTATTCTCTTGAGAATTATGATTATTAGTTATGCCCTAATAAGGATAGTAAGTGAAAACGTTAGTGTTAACTTTACAGTGATAATCGGAGAGCAATAAGACCTAAAGTTTACATTGCATTTTTCTTCCATGGTACTAACCTGGTGATTCCATGAGAACAGTTACTGTACATTGTATTACCTGTCTTCGTGGCCACAAATTATACTACAATGGCCTGTGCAGAGTATATGCTTAGTCACGGGTTATGGGGGAAGAAAATGAAGGAAGGAAAGGAGAGAAGAATGCTAGAATTGGGGTGGGACAGATAAATGAATCATTAGTTCTTCACACCTCATCAGGTTAAGTTATTTATTTTGGGTAGAAGACTCATCTTCACTTTTTAACATTAGTCAGCCTCTGAAATGGTAATAGAGGTTATATAAGGTACACTACACCTCCTTTTTTTTTTAGTTTATTTATTTTGAAAGAGACAGGGAGAGCATGAGTCGGAGAGGAGCAGAGAGAAAAGGAGAGAGAGAATCCCAAACTGGCTCCATGGGGCTCGATCTCATAAACTGTGAGATCATGACCTGAGCCAAAATCAGGAGTCAGACGCTTAACCGACAGAGCCACCCAGGAGCCCCTATACCTTCTGTATCATTCCAGCCTGTCTCCAATTTGCCTGGAACAGAGAGCAAGATCTTCAATGAAGATAAATCAAATATAACACTACTTGAGAGCTATTTGTTACACTTATATTTTTATATTTACTATTATTTACTAGTTTTCTGAAGCAGAGAAGAGAGAGATACTAACAAGTGAGAAAAGGAAAACGTCCTGATTGGATTTTCTTTTCATTGTCTTATTGTAAGAATGCATCATGAATTTTAAATACTAGTGTCTTATCTGATAAATGATTTGCACATTTCTCCCATTCTGTGGTTGTTTCACTTTCCTGATGGGATCCTTTGAAGCTTAAACATTTTAAATTTTTGATTAAGTTGAATTTATCTATTTTTCCCCCTTGATGTTTGTGCTTTTGTTCATATACAAGAAACCACTGTGTAACCTAAGGTCCTGAAAACTCCTATGTTTTCTTGTATGAGTTTTATAGTTGTAGCTCTGACCTTCAAGTTTTTTACTCATTTTAAGTTAATTTTTTCGGATGTAACCTGAGGTAGGGGGTTCAACTTCATTCTTTTGCAACTGGATATCCATATACAGTTGGTGCACGCTATTTGTTAAAAAGGCTATTGTTTCCCCATTGAACTGTTTTGCCATCCTTGTGAAAAATCAATTGACCATAAAAATAAAAGGTTATTTCTGTGTTCTCAATTTAGATTATCTCCATTTTAGAAATGAGAAAATGGAGGCATGGAGAGATTAAATAGCCAAAGATAACAATCAAGTAAACTGGGATTCGAAGTTGGTTGGACTGACTACAAATGCTGTGTCCTTAAGTACTATGTTCTGATGCCATATTACAGATATAATCTGTACTGATCCATACTGGACTGACTCTCTTTTTAATTTCTCAATTGGTAAAATAATTGCTGAGCGTTTTTCTTTGTTCAGATTTAAAATAGACCTCTCTCTCTCTATTCTATAACTCAAAGTATTACGCCCCTATTTTCCATTTCAAAAACATGTATAAATGCAAAAACACTGGATTCATGAATAGCTGGTGAGTACTAAACTCAATATAACACAAAAGCCAGATAAGTAGGACAAGGAGGTGATGTTCTACTTTGGATTTAATATCAAAAGGACAGCGCTCAGATCCCAGCTGTGCAGCTAGTTAGTTACTTGTCCCTTGATAAATCCTGCAACTGCTTTGTTGTAACCTTTTTCACCTGCAAAAGTAGAAGTCTGAAATACTCGTCTAAAATATATAAAATTCTTTCTATATTTATAACCCTAGTTTGAGAGGTGTTCTTCAGGGCTGGTAACAAATAAAGCTTATATGTTTACATTTGATGGGTGCCTGGCTGGCTCAGTGGGCAGAGCACGTGGCTCTTGATCTCAAGGTTGTAAGTTTGAGCTCCACATCGGGTATATAAATTATTATATAAATTATTTAAAAATAAAATCTTTCCATAATTTGGCTATTGTTGAAAGTGCTGCTATAAACATTGGGGTACACATGCCCTTATGCATCAGCACTCCTGTATCCTTTGGGTAAATTCCTTCTAGTGCTATTGCTGGGTCATAGGGTAGTTCTATTTTTAATTTTTTTGACGAACCTCCACACTGTTTTCTAGAGCAGCTGCACTGAGCCTAAATGCCCATCAACTGATGAATGGATAAATAAGATGTGGTTTATATATTCAATGGAATACTATTTGGCAATGAGAAAGAATGAAATATGCCATTTGCAGAAATGTGGATGGAGCCGTGAGGTATTATGCTAAGTGAAATAAGTCAGAGAAGGACAGATACCATGTTTTCACTCATATGTGGATCTTCAGAAACTTAACAGAAGACCATGGGATAAGAAAGGGGGGGGGGAATAGTTACAAATAGAGAGGGAGGGAGGCAAACCACAAGAGACTCTTATATACAGAGAACAATCAGGGGGGTGGGGGTTGAGAGGGGAAACTGGGTGATGGGCATTGACAAGGGCATTTGTTGGGATGAGCACTGGGTGTTGTGTGTAAGCCAATTTGACAATAAATTATATTCATAAAAATAAAAAAATAAATAAACATAAAAATAAAATCTTTTTAGGGGCGTCTGGGTAGCTCAGTTGGTTGAGCATCCGACTTCAGCTCAGGTCATGATCTCAAGGCTCATGGGTTCAAACCCTGCATTGGGCTCTGTGCTGACAGCTCAGAGCCTCTAGCCTGACTCTGATTCCGTGTCTCCCTCTCTCTTCCCTTCCCCTACTCATACTCTTTCTCTGTATCTCTCTCTCTCAAAAATAAGTAAACATTAAAAAAATAATAAAATCTTTTCAAAAAATTTATATTTGATATTTGTACACAAGGAAGAGAAAAAGCATATGAGCTCTATAATTTTAAAGGCATTAACTCATATTTTAAAACATAGAGTAGATTTACTGCCTACAGTAAAAACTTTCTAATGTATAAAAACCAAAGTAATTCTACAGTAAAAGTCATAAAAAGTACATAAAAACTTTAGGATTTTAACATTTTTTCACCTCAAATTTGGTCAATCTCTATGGTATTATGCCCCCACTAAAAAATTTGAGGAATTCGAATCTAGAATTACAGGTCCAACAGTATATTTGGACCTAGTAATTTTGATCAGAAGAATGAGATATAGCATATTCATTAATCCAGAGGAAGAAAAGCATTTTCAATTTAGAAATTTTACGATAATAGTTTTGACTCCTTTACAAAGTCAATAGAGGAGTTTGGTCTAGGGGTAGTATTTTTTTGAAGGAACTGATAAGTTTTAAATTCTCAAATGTCACAGTTACTAGTGTGCCATGGCTAATAATGGAAGAAGACTCATTAATTAGGAATGACTGAGAGTCTGTAAACAGTAAATAATTTTTTCTTCCCAAATTTGACTAAAGGCACTCAATGACATTTTGAAGTTCGTTTGGTTGGTGTTTATATATCAGTCTTGGGCCTCGTCTTGGGCTGACTTGGGCCCAAGGGAGGCTAATATGTTCTTTCTCAGTGGTACATCTGTGTCTTTTTATTTTTTTCTCCTTAACATACATTTTTATCCTCTCTATTAAGAAGAATTTACCCTAATGTTTACAGACATCAAAATCAACAGGTAGTTTTTTTAAATGTTTATCTTTGAGAGAACACAAGTGGGAGAGGGGCAGAGAGAGAGAGAGAGAGAGAGAGAGAGAGAGGACCCAAAAGTGGGCTCTGTGCTGACAGCAGCAAGCCTGAGGTGGGGCTTGAATTCATGGACCGGGAGATCATGACCTGAGCTGAAGTCAGATGCTCAACTGACTAGGCCACCTAGCCACCCCAATAGGTATTTTCTTGTTGTTGTTGTTTAATGAGAAACTGCTATGTAATTTGTTTCACTTAATGCTTCAATAAACTTTGGAAGTTTAAAACATACTTTGAAATAATTGAGATCCCAAAGTTCAGCTTCAGTGGAAAAAAAAAGAGCAATCTTTTAAATATATACCTAGGACTACCATGGAAAATGTGTGCCAAGTTAACATTTCATTGGGAAGAAGTCCATTTTTGAAATCTCTTTCAGAAAACTGAGAAATCAAACCATTGTGTCCTACATTGATGCCTGTCAAACAGTTGCACCAAGTTATTTGTCATTGGTTTCTGAACTGCTTACCTAATTGTATATAAGTTTAGAATGTAGACCTCAAGATGAGACCTGGGGAGGGGGAGGTTCCATGTGGAGTCAGTACTGACCTCTGACATTCAGAAATGTAAGACGATCCAAGAAAGAGGGGCTAGGAAGACAGTACAAGTAAGGCAACATATAGGAGCTGACCTGCGGATAGGTTCAACAAATAGTAGACAGAGATGCTTGAATACTAGACCAGAACAAGATTGTTGGTAAAAGAAGATAGGGACATAAGCCTTGAAAGATTCCTTGAGCTGGGGTATCGTCACAACAGAAAGGAAGGAATACTGAGGAAGAAATTGTTGAGAGCACAAATATACTAGGAGCTGCAACTCCCTGAAATGCCTAAAAAGTTACATATTTGCATTTCAGTTTTACAGTATCTGCATAAGCCCCAATTACCCAAAATAAAACTAATATTTATTACTCTAATTAAATGTGATATAATTTAATTTGCAAAACCTTTTTTGATTAGAGATAAAAGTTCTTTAATCCAAGATCATATTATTCATAGTTAGGAACTACTCTATTCAGATCAGAAACCATTTTATTACTTTTCAAAGCAGGTTTGTCTGAAATTTTCCATATTTGCTTTTTTGTCTAATCCAGATCTCATCAAACATAAACAATCGTTTTCCTTTATTGATTATTCAAAACATCAGTACCATTGGTTGAGGGTCCATTCTTGCTGGTGCAAATTTTCCTCTGGCCATGCAGCTCTCCTTATGTCCTTCTTATAAGATAGCCATTTGAATAGTTGACTCTTTCCAAAGAGCTACAGGGAAAACATGGCTAATGAAGGAAAATGATGGAGTTATACATAACCAGTAAAACCCTTGCAGATACCCTGATTGCTTAAGTAGTTTTCCATTCTCTACTTCCCACCAAACAATAACATATTATGCCATTGAGCATGAAATCCTGCTCAAGGAAAGCCCTATCCAGGTTCTTTGATTTGATATATGGGGATTTCATCACATGATAAATGGGAGGGGGTTAGGAACTCTTATAAAGGATGCTACAGTGGAGTTAGGCCAAATTTAATCACAGTAAAGTGTCATAACTCATGAACTAGAAGTTTAGAAGTATAATAACCAATGCTTTCCCCTATTAGTCTCTGTTTAGTATTTACACAATGAATTCTTTATCCTAGTCATGCAAATAAGCACATTACTTATTGTTATGAATTAAAATTATTTATTACATTCACTTTATTATATTGAATTGTCCAATTATTTTTGAGGCAATTTAACAATGTAAAAATCCCTAAGCATATTTATTTAGTTTTTTGAAATGGAAATAGTTCATTTTCATTTAATAATATTCAAATCATCTTAATTGCCTTCACTGATACATGTAATGTTTTGAATCTTAATAATTAGAGTTATTTAACTTGCAGGGTAGCCAACTATGTACTGGAAAATGAGGGCAGGGCTCCAATTAATGTGGGAAAAGAATGTTTGCATGTTTTAATAACTTTTAAGAGGAAACACAAGATTTAAACTGTAACCACAATTATAGACGATACAGATGGAAAGCACATGTATTTGCTTAACCCATCTCTCAGTATGTACAAAAATATTCCACACAAAATTTAGGTGTTTTGCTTAGTTAATATTAATTTGTACCTAGAAAGATACATTGAAGGGAAGAGATTGAAATGGAGAAATAAGATCTGTTAAGCAGGCTCTAGTTGTTTCTAGGTATAAAATACACACTAGTGAAAGAAGTTTAGAATCACTATCACCATTATTACTTTCATAGCTAAGAATCGTTAAAGAGTTTAAAAATATCTCCTATTTAATCTTCATATAATGTATAAACAAATGATTCAAACATAGATTTTTGAACCTTACAGCTCCCTTTACTGAACTAAAATTATCTGATGATGACATTAATCTTTGCTATGTCATCTCTATTTGCTGAGGTATCAATGAAGAGGCCATATGGAATTGTTTAAAGCCTTTTATCAATACATGGCTGAAATCTGAAAATGAGGTTTGAATTTGAGACATACTAAGTGGAAACAAAATGATGTAAAAATAAAGAATGACCTTAATATTTATTTCCCTGAGTCTATCATTACTACTGCTACTGCCATTGCTAATAATAAGTATTATTGCCAACTACCTCTGATTAATTGGTACTACTATTCCTATCTGATATGTTTCTTATTTATTATGCATTCCCCTTCACTAGAATGTAAACTCCATGAGAGCAGCTTCCAAAGGTTATCTTAAATACCGCTGAATCTCTAGCTCCTATACTACATATGGCATGGTCTAAGTACTAAAAACACTATTTTTGAATGAACAGTCAAGTTCATCGATTTATAATGTAGGCAATTGCCTTACAGAAGATGGAACAACGATCAAGTTGGGACCCTGGGGTTAGAGTTGCCTCCTAACCACAGCAGGGCATTATAATACTAGATAACTGTCTTTTCAAAGAACCTTTTCCTAAGTATGAGATATAAATATATTTGATTTTTAACCATAACATCACAAAAATGGGGAAGAACATATAATCATCATAGTGTTTATTTTTCTTCAAAATTTCATTAAATATTTATATTGTTATTTGCATGCCCAGGCAAATTAAGGAAGAAAAGGTCTTCTTGTTCCTTTTTCATAGACTTAGAAACTGAAAGGGGCGCCTGAGTGTCTCAGTCGTTTGAGCAGCTGACTTCGACTCAGGTCATGATCTCACAGTTTGTGGGTTCGAGCCCCACATCAGGCTCTGTGCAGATAGCTCAGAGCCTAGAATCTGCTTCGGGTTCTGTGTTTCCCTCTCTCTCTGCCCCTCCCCCACTAGCACTTTGTCTCTCTCAAATAAATAAAGTAAAAGGAAAGAAAGAAAGAAAGAAAGAAAGAAAGAAAGAAAGAAAGAAGAAAGAAAGAAAGAAACTGAAAGAGGCAAGCATAGAGGCACACAGAGGTTTAAGGACCCAATAGTAAAGACAAGACTGGAAATCCCAGCCCTAGGGCCTACTGTCTCAGTACTTATTTACTAGATGATAAAATATGAGTGCAATATGTGATCAGTGTGCTTTTAAACTTAACAAATCCTGAAGAATCCAAAGACATGCATTCCTTAAGGCTTGATTAATACAAGGGCATTTGTCAGTTTATGCTTTTTTTTTTATTGCCCCCTCAGAAAAGCTAGAAATTAATGGCACTTGGAGACTTTTCCCATAAGGGTTACTATTTAAATATATTTTAGTTCATTTTAATTCACAAGATACTCAAAATCATTTATTCTTATGAGGAACTAAAACCTATTACAGGTATTGTATTCATATCGGCTGTGTTGCCTGTGATGATTTGCTTGGTCAGATACTATTTTTTCTGCCCAGAAACTCAGTGCCATTTAGGATCCACCCAATTTTTCAATTCACATTTGAACTAAACATCTTGTTATCTGTTATTTTATCGCAAAGATAAATCCATCACTTAAGAACTTAATACATTTTACCTTTTCATACTCTAACTCAATATTCATAAGGTCATCGTCACAACTGTGATAATCTTTAAAATATTCATTGCTAACTGCTCAACGAGAGAACATACAATTTATAAATTATTTTGGTTAATGAATTTATGTGGTACAATAATTACAATATGGACAATAAGATGATATTGATAATTCTAAACTATACTTTCAAATATATATTTAATTATAAACAAGTTATTACTGTTTAATGGATGAACTTCATTTATAGATTGTATTTTCATGTGTTCTTGTAATGATAACTTATTACCTATATTATTGGATCGGGAACAACTATTTGAGGCTAGAATACACCAAGGCATTATTAAAATGCTATGATTAATTCTCCTTTATCAATTTCCCATTTTTAGTTTTCAATCTATCTATGAAATTTAGTTCTGTTAAGAATAGGGACTTTTACACCAAATAAAAATGAAGAAACTTGAATCAAAGTACGTTAGCCTCCAGAAATCATGGCTGAAAGGTCATAAGACTAAGTTAAGTCTTCATATT
The DNA here is from genome assembly GCF_018350155.1 of Leopardus geoffroyi. NCBI lineage: Eukaryota > Metazoa > Chordata > Mammalia > Carnivora > Felidae > Leopardus > Leopardus geoffroyi. The sequence continues at coordinate 59,601,584 of NC_059328.1, forward strand.
ACTCTTTCTCAAGCTCATTCACTTCTCTACACCAGTACAAGTGTTACTGACTTTTGATACTACTATAATGGTTTATAACCACTTCTAATGTCTCCTCATACTTTTAGCATGTTTGCTAAAATAATAATGAGTATAGTGAAAGGAAATATATAATCACTATCACCATTATCATCTTCATAGTTAAGAAGTGTTAACGTTTAAAATTTTTATTTTCAATGCTCTTTCTATGCACTTCACTTTATAAAATATTAACCAAACTTGACAAAAGATTTTTATATGATGATAGCATTTCAACTAAGATATTTAATATGTCAGATATTGTTAGTTTTAAATCAGTCAAAGAGCCCCATTATGACCTCAATCTTTCATCTAGAGATGTCCTGGAAGTCCCATGACTAAGGTGATGCATTTAACCATGTGACAAGACTGATCACCTATAAATTTTGGCATGTGTTCAAATACATTTCCATTATGTACTTTTTTTCTTTCTTTGAGGGATCACACACACACACATATTCATATTTATATAAATAATAATAATTTTCCTATCCATGAATCAGTCAGATGTGGTGTATACATGCTATTATTTATTGACTTTAATGTTGGTGTGCAGAAACAAATTTCTGGTCTTATAATTTATACTAGTCTTATTCATTCATTTAATAACAATTGATTTATTACTTTGCTTTTCTATTTACATGGTACAAGAGCTTAAAGTGATGACTTCATCATTCTGTTATGTATTATATTAAAATCCTTTAGACTATTTTTTATCTAGCCCAAATGAAATCCAGTATAAAGCAGAGTCTCAGGGAACAAAAGCGATTGTGATGCCATTGCTAAGGGGAGCAACTATGTGTATCGGCATTATACCAAGAGAAAAAGAAGGATCTTGGGCATGTTTATTAATAACATTATTTCAAGTAGATACTAGTTAATACAATTAATTTGTATTATTAGTAAATAAATTATGTTATAAATTATGAAATATCATGGTTAATAACTTTTATGTGCCAATTCTACATAAATGGACACAAGTGTTTGATACCTATGATATGATCTCCAAAAAATAATCAGGTTGGTTTTATTTTCATTCTACAATTACCAAGTCTGATAAAGTATTATAAATTTAACCCAGTAGCGATGTTCCTTAGACTTTTGAACACTGTCAATCAAGATTTATCCCTATGTTTCCTCTAATATAGGACTTGGCAAGACTAACAGTCTCTTCTTAACAGGAGAAGTAATCTGTCTCCATGAAGGTGGCTGGGAACAAATTTAAACTAGAGTTTATATAAGCCAATCCTTATGCAATTGCCCATTTTTCTTTCTTTCTTTATTATTTATTATTTATTTATTTATTTATTTATTTATTTATTTATTACAATTGCCTATTTCTGCAAGCAAATTCACTAAAGAATGGTCACATTTATTACAATTTCTACTCATTTGGTATCCACCCATTCTTTCTGGAGTCCAGAAAGAGCTCAAAATCCAGACCACACTAGCATCTGACAATTTTACTATTGATAGACACATTTGTGCAGAACAAGGCTGTGTGATCCCAGAATCAGTACTGTGGATTCTATTACTTACCATAACCAACATGGAAGCTTATTACCACATAGCTTCCAATACAGTCTCAGTAATTCAATCCACCCCTAATACAGCTTTTGAATGAATGCCACAGCAGTCATCTTAAATAATTGCACAATTAGAATGTTTTCAAAGGATTATGAAAGATTTTTTTCTTCTTATACAGGGCATTTTTGTGTAATTGAATTGTTTTTTTTCTCATTAAATAACTTTGTCTTATGAAACAGACATTTGATCCCATATTTTGGTTGAGACATTTGAAAAAGTACTTAAAGTGTCAATTTTTAATTGAGGTTTTAATGCTTATTCGTGTACAAACAACAAAAAAGTTAACTTTTTCTAACCATGTTATAATTAAAACTATGTGTTAAGATATTGTTCATTTACTTTAAAATTACAATATTTTTCTTGAATTAAAATATTTTAATTAATTAAAATGTAAAATTCTCATCTATTACTATATTTTTAGATAAATGCTTTCATTTACATATATATGTTATTCATATTAAGGAAGTTCACTACATAGTTGGAATTTTCTTCTTATCTAGAATCAAATTCTTAGAACAATGTAAATATAATCAATAGAAATTAAAATCATGAAGATTATTTATTAAACAACATGAGACCCATTGGTCACAAGTTAGTCTTTATGGCTCTTTATGGGACAAATACAGCAAAATTTACCTTCTGGATTAAATTATCATCTGGGATAGTCTCTCTGACTGAGGGACAGTTAGAAAGCTAACAAAAAGAGAGTATGTTTAAAACAGGATCCAGGGCGCCTGGGTGGCGCAGTCGGTTAAGCGTCCGACTTCAGCCAGGTCACGATCTCGCGGTCCGTGGGTTCGAGCCCCGCGTTGGGCTCTGGGCTGATGGCTCAGAGCCTGGAGCCTGTTTCCGATTCTGTGTCTCCCTCTCTCTCTGCCCCTCCCCCGTTCATGCTCTGTCTCTCTCTTTCCCAAAAATAAATAAACGTTGAAAAAAAAATTAAAAAAAAAAAAAGGATCCAATAATAGTTGCTTTCTGAAGAAATGAATCCATACATATTAAGAGGTTTAACACATCATCTTCATAGGCAAATTGGACAGGGACACTAAGTACACTTATTAAATAAAATGATGTTATAAATCATTAGAAATATATGGCCTATTAACTCACCGTACCAAAACCAACCAACACACCAACCAACCAAAATAAACAACAAAATACAGGATAAAGTGAATGTATATTTTGCATCCTGATAACTTAGGTTTCTGAAGGTGTTTCTAAAGCTAGTCCCTATCTCTTCACTATACATAACTCTTACTTAGTCCTGAGAAGCAATTAGTGGGGATAGTCGTTAGGAAGTTAGTTGAAAATCAGGAATATTCTCCCCTTTATTTTCACCTGTAGGATTTTCTTATTTAATTGCTACTGCCACCAGCCCACTAGGTAACAACAGTAGTCTCTAGGGGAAAAACACTGTAGACAATAATTTTCTCTTGGCACTGTCATAGTCTGTTATTTCATTCTTCATGTCTCCTTGACTTTATTTGAAAAAGCTTAAACCAAAGATTATGATCAATATTACAGGAAAATATACTATTTCTAACTTAATGCAGATGAAACATGTCATCCAAAAAGAACATTTTCGGGATGCCCGGGTGGCTCAGTCAGTTAAGCATCTAACTTTAGCTCACGTCATGATCTTGTGGTTCATGGGTTCAAGCCCTGAACTGGGGTCGGTGCTGACAGCTCAGAGCCTGGAGCCAGCTTCAGATTCTATGTCTCCCTCTCTCTCTGACCCTATCCCACTCACACTTTGTCTATCTCTCAAAAATAAATATACGGTAAAAAATTCAAAGAGAACATTCTCATAAATATTTAAAAGCAATTTCTAGGTCTGGTCTCTGTTCCCATTACTATATCTCCAAAGCAGTTGTCTGAAACTAGACAGTACTTATTGGCTCTAATTTAATGTAATAATATAATTGGCCAAAACATTGAATGAACCATTGTCAAAAACATCGAATTATTAATTTGGAAGAGATTTTAAAAAGTATCAGAGAGAGAATGTGAAAAGGACACCAGTGAAGTTCATATGAAATTGTCACTGGGTCTCTTCTCTACAACATGCCTCTACATCTCCAGTACAGCTTTCATCCTAGTTGAACGTGAACATTTGCAAAAGTTTCACCACAATTACAAGACAATTTTAATTCAAACACTGAACTGATTCTAGCAAATGTGCTATAGTTGAAAGAACTCCAGACACAGAGAAGAGCAGAATGAGAAAGAAACTAACATGAGTTGAATACTTTGTGTCTGACAGGAACCCAGCAAGATGCTTCAGTACTGTATAACATCCTCAGAAGGTAGACAGCTCACCTCTAACAGCTGAAGAGGGGAGGCTCTGAAAGGTCCTCCAACTAGGAAAGAAACAGATTTTAAACTTAGGTCTACTTGACTCCTTCCGTTACTACCTCTACAAGGTATCAAATCATTCAACTCCAGTGGGTCTTAGGACTCTTACCTGTAAATTCAGTTTGATTTCTAAAAACTCTTCCACATATAACATCTATTATTTTAAATATATGTAATCGGTTGTCATAGTTATTAATCCCTTAGAGCAGCATCTAAATTATTATGTCTCTCTATTCAAAATTAGTTTGTGTGTTATTTATTGTTACCAAACTAGACACTAAAGAAGTTTTGGACTATTTCTATTTCCTTCTTTCCTCAAGTTGAAGAAAATGAGCCAATTTGTCTTTCCTTTTTTCTTAAATACACATATAGCTTTAAAGTAGTGTAAAGCTTAACACTGTTGACATAGGGCAAATCATTTGAAAGCACTCGAGTTTTTAACATGGAATTCCCAATAGTATTAGCAGAAGCTGAAGGACTCTTGCTGCTGAGATACTTGGAGAATTCCCTTTGGATTGCTTATGAGGCTTTCAAAACAATTAAGTCTTTGCTACAGTGCTCTGTGGGCACAATCCTAAAGATGAAAGATGTAATGGTCAATTCACAGAGACTATGCTTTCGAGAAGGGATTGCTTCATGCTGCCACGAAGCAGGGCATATCAGCAGGACTCCATTGAAATGGCTTGTATTTTGCTCTCATAAAGTATTCCAAAAATCAGGCAAAATAGGACTGAAAACGAAAGAGTCTAGGGAAACTGGGCATGATTCTGAAAATTCAATTTTATGTTTCTTCAAAGATATACCCTGGAAAAAAACATAGCCTATTAATGTTCCTTGTGTTGGTTGAACATGATTGCTTTGTTATTGTTTGGTTAATCTCACCAAACCACTTCTAAATTCAAAAGAAATTTCTTCTATGTTGCTCTTTTTGTTCTGAGCTAGGACAAGATGATAACAGTGGCTGGCAAGAGTGAATTAATTTTAAAACCAAAACTGACATCCCTCTCAAGTACCACAATTTAAAAGAGTAATGAATTGTCAGTTTTAAGTGGAAAGGGGTTTTTATGTGATTTTAGAAGTCTTTTGAATATTTATTTTGTTCCACTTTGCACAAATCTGTAGAAGATTTATCTTGTTAGTTCTAAACATAAGTCTCTCTTGGCCAGATATGGAAAATAAATTAGAATTCTCAAATATTATGAATACTGAATCAATATATTAATATTGAGGAGCTGTTTGAAAGATTTATCAACCAGAAAAAGATAGCAAATTTTACACCAGAAATATTAAACATGTTTAATCAAAGTCATCAATTGTAGTTATGCATAGACTCTATAAATAGTACAGAGATTTACTTAAATATGTTACATATTCAAATGAGACTATCATATGATTGGATACTTACAGAAAAAAAGGAAAAAGTTAAAATTGACAGATGGAGTAGGAAAGTGCATCTTGTTTTTTGTTTGTTTTTTTTCTTCTCATCACTGATTTTTATTTTTTTTTTTTAATTTTTTTTTCAACTTTTATTTATTTTTGGGACAGAGAGAGACAGAGCATGAACGGGGGAGGGGCAGAGAGAGAGGGAGACACAGAATCGGAAACAGGCTCCAGGCTCTGAGCCATCAGCCCAGAGCCTGACGCGGGGCTCAAACTCACGGACCGCGAGATCGTGACCTGGCTGAAGTCTGATGCTTAACCGACTGCGCCACCCAGGCGCCCCTCATCACTGATTTTTAAAAGTAGCTCCACAAAGTCAGACATTTTAAGCCAGCCAATTAATATTCAGTGAAGATTCTCATTAATTCAACAAGTATTTAATGAGTGTCTACTAGAGGACAGACCACATGCTAGATGCTGATGATAAACTTTAAATAAGACATCATCTCAACCTTTAAGACACTTAGAATCCAATGGGTAAGTAGGCAAATGAACAACTACAATTGAAGTGTGAACATTTAAATACTGGAGTATTTTAAAAAGGTCTTAGTCCAAACCGATTTTAGAGATGTGTGGTTAATGAAATGAAATACTTTCATACCTATTAGGTGTCAAGAACCTTCAAAGACAGGCATGATTATCCTCATTTTACAGATGATTAAACTGAACCTGATTGATTATATAACTTGAATTTTTTTGCTAAAGGAGACGATGCTAATTGTGGTAGAGTGGGAATTGAAATCTAGGTAATTTCACTTGAAAATCCATTCTATTTCTGTCTTCCACCTCTGCCTACATTCTCGTCAGTTAATAAATAAAATTACATTCAAACCTACATTGTTTATTTTGAAAAATCCTAAGCTTCTAGAACAGGTTAAGTGACCATGTCTAAGGCTATTCTAGAGCCTTGGCTTTTAGTCAGAATACTCTGTGGAACTGCAAAAAAAAAAAAAAAATCATATCTAACTATTGGCACTACCCTAAGAAGAGTAATATTATTCTATTTATTTTATTTTATTGGAATTCTTTTTCAACTGTAAATAAACATTTTATAAAGGAAAGCTAAGACAGTATGTTGTTAGTCAGTGATATTTCTTCAATGGATTTGATTAAAATATACATTGACTCACAATATAGCAATTTTCTCAGTAGTTAGATTGGTATACAAAGTAAAGAATTTGGTAAGAATTTTGTATTGCAATGTTTACTAAAATATGACTAAATGGATTATAGTGGAAAGAGTTTTTGTTAGGAGACAGATGATGTCCATTTAAGACCTGGCTCTATTTGCTATCTCTTTGATCTGCAGGAAGAAATTCAACTTCCCTGCACTTCAAGTTTTCATATTTATAAAATAAGAATATGGTATCCATTCATTGGTCCACAGGGAATTGTTATAAGTAATGTTAGTAAGTTGGTGGGTGTAAAATACTTGTAATTGTAGGCATAAATAAAGCTAAGGAAGAGACTCTAAGTCCCATGAGAACAGGGACTGTTTGGGGGACATCACTACCTGAAGAAACTGAGGCCAAGAAGTACAAGATTACTTAGCCAAAGTTATATGGGTACTTAACAGCAAATTTAGAATTAAGATCTTTGTCTCTTGAATATAGTCTCTTTCCACTTACAGTAGTATTTCTCAAAATAAACAGGCATAATAGAGAGAAATGAAAGGGTTAGTATCAAGTAAGTTTGGTAAAAGTTGAATTGAAGAATAAGAAATGTAAAGCACCAATTTTGTAGCTGGCCTTTAATTTGAGCCCCAGTTCTGCTATTTCTCATTTGTACTGTTTTGTACAATTTGTTAAACCTACAGGACTTCCCCTTCCCCAATTTACCTGTTCATAAAATAGGGATACTTATAATATTTACATTTTATTGTCTTTGGGGTTGATTAAATGTAATATAATAAGCACTTAGCACAGAGTGTGGAATATGGTACACACTCAAACAGACACAACTGATGTATTAGTTGTATGGCTGCTGGGACAAATTACTACAAACTTTCTGGCTTAAAACAACAAAAAGCTTATTTTTCTTACAGTCCTGTAGGTTACAAATCTAACACTGGTCTTAAAGGGCTAAAATCAAGGTGTAGGCAGGTCTGTATTCCTTTTTGAATATTCTAAGAATTAATGCATTTCCTTGTTTTTCCCCCCAAATTCTAAAGGTTGCCCTCATTCACTGGTTTATGGGCCCTTTCTCCATCTTCAAAGCTAGGTTACTCTTCACATCACATAATTATGATCTATTTTTCTGTCCTCCTCTTCCATTCAAGACCCTTGTGATTAGAATGGGCCTACCCAGATTAATCTAGGATAACCTCTCTATTCAAAATCATCTAGTAAGAAACCTTAATCCCATATGCAACCCTAATTACTCCCTACCAGTAAGGTAACATATTTACATGCTTCAGGGATTAGGACACAAACATCTTTGGAGGCCATTATTCTGACTACCACAGACACTGTGATGAAAAATTGCTCTTGGAGAATACTATACACATTTACTATGTGTATGTTTTACAGGGGAGTATAATAATCACAGTTTTCAGCCTATTTGAGACCTTTTTTAATTGCAGACCAGTTTTTGGAACTATTACTCCAAAGAATATACTTTAGAAAATGATGTATTCTGGGGTGGCTGGGTGACTCAGTAGGTTAAACGTCTCACTCTTGATTGCAGCTCAGGTCATGATCTTATGGTTCATGGGTTCAGGAAGCCCCATGTTGGGTTCTGCATTGATAGTGCAGAGCCTGCTTGGGATTTTCTCTCTCTCTCTGTCTCTGCCCTGTCCCACTTTCTTTCTCTCTCTCTCAAAATAAATAAATAAAATAAACTTTAAAAAATGATGTATTATACCATACTTCTACCATACTCTCTAGAATCTATTTGTTAACAACGGATTATGTATGTTTTTATATATGAGTATGAGTATACATTGCATACGTATATATAAATGCTATTAGATTGAATATCTTAATATACTTTATAATAATTCCCAATTTTACTCTCTGAAATAATTTTCTCTGTTTTTCTGACATATCTTTAGTGTTAATTATAATTGTTTGATACATATGATAATTCTGCAGAGGAAATCCTTATCAGTTTGAATAAGTTTAAAGATACACAAAAGACCCTAAATTCAAATATTTCTAGCCACATATATTTACTAAAATATAGAAGTAATCCTTTCTACATTACATTTCCCAGTCTTATTTAAATCAGATGAGAAACAAACAAAAAAAGAAGTCTGCATGATGTCACTTTCTAAATTCATTGTGTGATATTCCTGTTTTTCTTATTTCTGGATTTCTCAATCTTAGAGATTAGATTTTGAAGGATAAGACAGTATGTTAAAACTGAAAGAAGATCCAATGCCAAATGATATGCCTTCATCAACTGATTAGAATATTTTTTTCTATTCATTTTGCTCTGATTTTATTTCCAATTATTTTCTTTATAGTTGTTCAGCAGTTTCTAAGCTCTTATAACAAGGGAGTGGATGGCACATACACACAAAAGGGAAAAAAAAAAGCAGAGCTGACATTCCTGAATTTCATTATTTTGCAGTTATTAACACATAGTTACAAACTCTGGTGACACAAAATGTTTCTTCTGAAGAAAAGGGGAAAAAAAACACTGATAACTAAGTATATACCCTTTGGTGTATGCAAGAGAAACAATATATTTCCTGATATGTCTCTAATCCCTCACTTGGTATAAACTCCTCTGTGAAGGGTTGATCACAATACCAACATTCTCTGCCATTAACATAACAAATGCTAAATTTAAGACAAAGGCATTCTAATTTCAACAATATGAGAAGATTGTGAGATATTTCTGGCCCTTGAGACTGGAGCTTATGGTCAACCTGGAATATGACTCATAGACAGCAAATCTGAGTGAGAATTAACCCTTTCTGAACAAATCCACACTACTGTCTGTATCATGTAAAGAGACACTGGCAGGGCATTCAAAAATGCAGGACCCTGGGGTCAGTCTCACAGTAGACAGACTTCATCCTTGATTTCCATAATCAAAATTCTGGTGATTGTCATGTTAATGTATGTTTATCCTTATCTTTTTTTGTTTTTTCTTCTACTCATATTTTCTTCCACGTATATTTCACAGAAAAAGGTAAATGAGGCACAACATTGCTGCCGTGAATGAGCAAATTAACTGGAAATACCACTTTTTTTCTGGATTTCCAAAACATGCCAACAAAGTTTCTGTAGGCTGTAGTTTCTCAGTAGACATGGTAATGTAAAAATAAGATTCATAACGAAATCTGACAACCTACCCAAAAAAGAAACTAAACCAAGCAAATACAAATAGATATATAGTTTATCCCCATTAATCAGAACTTTTGGAAATCCATGAAAAATGAATCTATAGAGGTGTATGATCTTTACATAAGTAAACACGTGCTTGTAAAATACTATACTGTGGTTTTGTGCCCCTAACTCCTCTATTAACTTCAGAGTTTGGGAACATCTGCTGATGATATGGTAAAAATCCAAAAAATGAAAATCAGATGCTCTAAATTATTACCATGCATCTGATCATCCCAACTTTCACAGGATTTTAAGTTCCATGCTGTCATTTGGTGTTGCCACTCCCATTTACCATTAAATGAAGGCCCCCTCCGTCTTTCCTATAGAAATATAGTGTGCTTCTTTATTCTTCCCATCATTTGACACAGTGTCTAAATACTACAGCACTACTGTATTTGGTCATATGGAAAGATATAGGTCTTCATTGACAATAATTTTGCAAAGCCTCCTGGTGAGAGGTAGGAATTGGGAACTTCTGCAGTCTGGCTGTCTGTCTCTCTCATCACTCTTTCTCTTTCTTATTTATGCCATAGTATCAACAATTTTGCTTCTCTTTTGAGTAGTTACACATAGAGACACATGCTACTATCATTTTACTATGAAATCAGAGCCTATTACTATCTATTTTAACTGGTGAATTTATTTGTTCTTGTGTTCTTATTTTGGATTTTGGTAACGACTACCAATTTGTATATAAAAGTCTTTGAACTGCTATTAAGTATTTTCTCTTCCTTTAGTTGACACCAAAAGTTTTCCCAACAATATGGTCTGTAATTAATCTGTCATTATGCAAATTGGAAGCCACACTATATATATACTATATATATATGTGTATATATATATATATATACACATATATATATGTGTATATATATATATGTGTGTGTGTATATATGTATATGTGTGTATATATATATATATATATATATATATATATATATATATATATATCTTTGTCAGGCTGGGAAATGATTAGTCTAAAATAAAAAGGTTGGCAAGAATCTCATTAGTTCTAATAAAGTGGCTGGGTGGCATTTTAACAAATTTAGTTTTGACAAGAAGCTGAAGTTTCACTACAAAGCTGAAATGTATTTTTCTATGTTGAGTGGTCATCTCTCCTCCAAAAGAAAGAGAAAGAAAAGAAATAGAAAACAATAGGAAATTAGAGAAACGGGCAACTAATATTTAAAAAGATTCTGTTTGATACCTCTATTAAATAAGAAGTTAGAGCAACACAAAAGAGGAGAAACTGAGGAGTTTAAATGAATCACTGATTTTTTTTTTTAATGTTTATTTATTTTGAGTGAGTGTGCATGCGAGCAGAGGAGGGGCAGAGAGAGAGAGGGAGAGAGAGAATCCCAAACATGTTCTAGGCTGTCAGATCATGACCTGAGCTGAAATTAGGAGTTGGACGCTTAACTGACTGAGCCACCCAGGTGCCTTAAATCACTGATCTTTTCAACAGACTATAAACGTACATTAAGGGGCGCCTGGGTGGCTCAGTCAGTTGAGCATCCGACTTTGGCTCAGGTCATGATCTCACAGTTCGTGGGTTCGAGCCCCGCATTGGGTTCTGTGCTGACAGCTCGGAGCCTGGAGCCTGCTTCAGATTCTGTGTCTCCCTCTCTGCCCCTCCCCCACTCACACTCTGTCTCTCTCTCCTTCAAAAATAAATAAACATTTAAAAAAAATAAATCTTTTTAGAAGACCTTCACTACAATGGGTAATAGCATCATTTATTGAGTACTGACTCTGTGTCAAGTACTTAACATATTTCATCTTTTAATTCTGAAAGTAATTCTATAACATAGATTTCATTATTTACAAAGTCCCAAGAGGATTAAGTGTCTTAATCCCAAATTCACACAGTTACTAAGCGTGAGAGCTAAGACACACGTTCAGGTCAGTCTTACTCCAACACATTAGCCCCTTCCACTGTTGAAGGCCTGTAACAACATCACAATTCTGGAGAAGCTGTTTTCTTTACAAAGCATGGTTCTAGTAGCTGACACACATCAGCTCTGACAGCATAAATTCATTATGAAAATATTTATTAAGTATAAATAGAACACACTGCCTGTCCTCATGTGATTTACATTTTAGCTGGAAACACAGATATATTAACCACTAATGGACTAGGAAATAATAGTGAAAAGGGTCAAGGAGAACTGAGGGAAGGAGTGATTAATTCTAATTGGAGAAAAGGGAGAAGGTTCAAGAAAGAACAAAAACACCCGCAGTGGTATGAAACACCAGAGTTCTTTAAGGGGCGCCGGCAGGGTAAGGGTAGGCAAAGAAGAGAAAAGGAAGACAGAAGGGATTATTTCATTGGCAGAAGCAGACAGAATTTGCTTGCCATTCTGGCTATACTGCATATTAGAGAGAGAGCTTCAAACTCTAATCATTTACTTAAAAGCCTATTATATACTATTTGATGTTTCCATCCATACATCTTTATTAATTTGGTAAATTAAAAAAAGCAAAGAAAGTATGAAATGAAAACCATAATGAATGTTATTAGAAACCAAGAGTCTATATTCTTCCTTAAAACCATCAGGAATGTAAGCAATGCTCAATTCGGGGGCAAAGTTCCAGGTGGTATGGAGATCCTTAAAAAACATACTCGTTCATCATGAAACAATGAAAATATCAGGTCAAAATATCAAAACAGGGAGATTTTTCAGTCCCAAATACAGAGTATTCTTTTCATCAGAGAGTCTACTCCAAATGATAGACCTAGTATTTTATCCAGCCATATGTAAAGTTTTCATGCTAGGCTCAAACAATGGGTTCCCTTGGGGCTGTATGTGATGGAAGATTTTAGAGTATTTGATTGACAATAAGAGTCCAGGAAACAGAGAAAGGTAGAGGTTGGTGTAACATTTTCTTCTTGGTGTTTTCTATGTATGTATGTCCTCTGTGTCTCTAGCTATATATATGAATGCTCTTGGCTGTATGTGGTACTCAGAGAGGACTGACAGTGCATTGCACAGCACCTGGCATCTATGGCTGCTCATAAATATCACTATGGTGATGACATGGAATGGTAAGTACTGAAGTGGGACAAGAAGAGGACTCAAAAATTATGCAGCAAATTAAATCAAACTGGTACATTCAGTTATCTTTGAATAGTAATATAACATTTTAATAATAAATATAACAAACAACACCCATTCTTTCAGAAGGTGAGGAACCAGAAGGCTGACCCCTACAATGATCTTAAAGGAACAAAGCAGGAGACAATTTTGCTTCTGTAATATATAGCTCTTCCTATTTGATTAATTCCACATTTAAAGCCTTAGTAGGTTCCAAGAAGACCCTGTGAATTCAAAGTGTCCAGGGATTCATACATTCCCTTCTTTTGATCTTGATAAGGCCACACCGATTTTTTTTACTATATGCAAATGCAAAAAGTAAGTCATGTCATACTTTGGCAGCAGTGAAAGTGGATAACAAACCACACTTCAGAAAGCACAGATTGAGTTAGGTTGCCTTTAAGGGAGATCTAACTGCTGTGTACTGTGAAGTTAAAAGAGGAACATATCATACTGTCAAAGACAAGTGGGCTGTGTGAACTGCAAGCTCAAAAGCCTCACAGTAATCCCAACCACACGCCAAGTCTCAGAAAGTGGGGCAGTGTCTCCTTTGGAGATGGGGGTGCGGGAACACTCCAAGGTATGCAAAGCTGACAACTCTCCACAAGAGAGGGAAGAGCCGCACGGAATGTTTTTTGCCTTCAAATAATTGTTCACATGCTCTGCAAGTCATCTTCATTAGCTAAACAAATACCTTTGAGAGCAATTTTTATTTGTCCAGATCAGACTTAAAGTGAGTATTTCCAGGACTCTTTAGGAGGTCAGGAGCTTCAGGGGTAAATTTACTTTGAAAAATATACTCAGCTTTTCTGTTAAAAATGCTCTTTTTAAAACAGAATATGGTATGTTGCACCTAAAAGTTTTGAGTATGCCAAACCTAAAAGAAAACGAGTGTTCTCCTTTGGGTTGTTATTCTGACATTCCATTCTTGGTCACTCAAACCCCAATTCACTAATATACTCAAAACCTGACTCACCTCACTTCATTTTGTTGTTTGTCCAGTAAAGATTGTATAACAGGCAAAGATCGAAGGTCAAGTTTATTGATTAAAACCCAAAGCAATGAAGTATCTATTAAGTGAGGGTAACTGACTCTCATGTGGCTTAATCCACATGGAATTTTTCTTCATGAAGTGATTTTGACAGAAATTAGCAACACTGTAAGAATTAAATAACACAAAAAATGTTTCTAGATACATTACATTTTAAAATTAAAATGCTCACATTCACAAGTTAAACATCTCTACTTCCATGCTGTCCCTCCCATTTCTACGGCATCCATACTAGTTCTGAGACCCTCTGTAAGTGTGGACTATTACAATAGGTTTCCACCTGGATTTTCTTTCTCAAGTCCTTACACCATAATTTTGTTTTACTCAAATAAAAACTGAAAAATCTGTTATTCTGCTTTTATTTCCCCCTTTTAACTGAGTCTGTACTGGTCCCAAAAGATGCATATTGATTCACTAATGCATCAGGCTATATTATCCCACACAATATTTGAAAAGGATCATTTTATAGTAATGCTAGATAGCGTTAACATGATTATTACACAAATTCATCAAACAACAGTGCTTTTTGTGGATAAGCTGGTGACAGATGTTACCAAGTTCTCCATGGCTGACCTTCTTTCCTGGCTTCTTACTGCAAATGTCTTAACCTACTTTAGTGTCAAGAACTTTAAGAATAGGATAAAAGTGATAGTTACTCTTCCCAGTGGAAAAATATTAAAGAGCACCAAATTTTAGATATACTCCCATGGGTTTTATGGTTAAAGAATCCCTTGATTTTAAGTCATATCACCTCGTTTTAGCCAGTGAAACAGCTATTCTACCGGGTAAAAAATGTTCCTCATAAACAAACAAACAAGAACAAAAATGTCATACCACATCAGCCAAGGAAGCCTGTGTCAGCGTTTGAGGAAATGTGTTATTTAAAAATCTCAAGTCTATTTTGTCAATCCTGTGAATCGTTCGTTCATCATGTCTTTATACATGTAAGACTGTGTTTCAACCATCACCAACTCCTGAGATGGTGGAACCGGATGGATAACTCTGAAGTTTCCACACGATGACACTCATGACTGCTGTTTCCCGTGGCAGCTTCTTAATCTGGGGAAGCTCCCAGCCGTGGCTCCCCAGGGCCCCCTGCTTAAACTCTCGGCAGCTGCTCCTCTCAGCATTGAATGGCTCCAGTCAGCAGTCGAGCCCGGCAATTACAGTCTCCTACAGCTGCTCCCCAAGAGTCCCATTGCTTCTCACATGCTCAAACAACCTCCAACAGCATCTTGATCTCCCAGCAGCTGCACATTTGAGCATTTCTTTGTCAGCATCACTTCTAAAAGATGTCTCATGGCAATGCTCTAATGGAGCCATTCCCCCAGTCTGAAGAGCTGGTCCTGTTCCCAAACAGCCCATCCCCCAACCCTCACTCCACTTTATGGAACAAGACAATATGGTGTCATACTTCTAACTGCTTCTTCAGCACTTGCTGGGTCTTGAAGTAGCTTCTCATTCAGTTCTGAATGATTTATTGTGCACACAAAGAAGAAGTTTCAAGCAGTTTCCTAGAGCTGGCTATCACTTCCTGCCTTGTAATCAAACCACAACCCTTCTCTGTACCAACTACTTCACTCCAAAAGTTAGATATGATCTCCATTGAAAGAAGGTCACCTCCTTCATATGCACCCTGGGTGTACCTCTGTCCTAGCCCCTACCTAACTTTAGTGCATTCATTTGCTTCATGTTAGTATTGCCCCACTGATTTGTGAATTCCTTGAAGGGAACAACGAATTCTTATTTGTGGATATTTGTTTTCTAAACACCTAGAACAATGCTTAGCATATGGCAGGTGCTTAAAAATGTACCTAGGTTGCATTAGAGGAAGTGTCCAAAGTCAGGTAACTGGTTTACTAGAGAAGAGTCCCAAACTGCTTTTCATTGGTTTCCCCACAAGGCACAGGTGCAGCTGTAAAAATCAAGACCCAGAATATTGTTGCACAGCTCACAGCTCCCAGGGTAAATATACAACCCCAGTTCTGCATCCTTTTTTAGGTTATTTTTCTTAAAGTTACAGTCTGTGTGAATAATGAAAGACTTCAGTTTCCACTCGTGCCATTGTGTATTTGTAGCTCTAATATTCATTAAAGATGCAACCGAAATGTTAATGATAATTGCACCCTAAAAGCTAATAAAGAGAAGCCCAAGGCTCACATAAATGCCAGCATTTAATAATTATGCATACTTTTATCTTTTCTCCTTAATCTATCTTACTTTCTGAAAATTAGCTTAGTAAATCTAAGATCCCAATGTATGTGTAATTAATTTCAAAATTTGTTTTTAAATTTGTTTTTTATACTCAGGAATGAGATATATTTTTTTCCAGAATATAAAGAGGTAATCATCATTATATAAAATGGTTACCTATATAGACGGTAGAACTTAAAACATACCTCTTGAGAGTAGGAAATGCTTGACATTTTAGGGGGAAAAATTTTATCAGTCAAGATCCAGCCAGGAAAAAAGAAACCAATTTAAGCATTTCAAAAAAAAAAAAAAAAAAAGAGGTTTAATACCTCTTGTTTATATGGTTGATAAAGAGCTAAGAAACCAAAGCATGTGAAAGTGAAGAAGCTCAGATTTGTAACAGTGAGAAGCCACTAATAATTCCTACATGCAAGTATCGTTATTAGCACCCAGAGATCGGAACCGCTCATCAGGACCGAGATCCACAACATGGGACTGCCTTGCATGAGCTGTGCCAACTGGAAGATAGGCTATCCAGTGGAAGCTGTAGTCCAGGAGGGGAAAGGCTTGCAGGAGATGCTGCCTGAGGCAATGGGAGAGGGGGACTAGCCTGACTTCTCCCTGACTCCCTTTCTGATCCCTTCTCCTCTGGGTGAATCCTGCCAGGAACCAGAAAAAGGGACAGCCTGAGAACACACCTACAGTGGTCAGCCCACTCCATTATACAAAGCGTAGCAAAAGAGTACAGAGAATGGCTCTGAAATCAATAAGGCAGAAATGACTGCCACCATATCTTTTCCTTAACTTTAGGTAGTAGTCAGCTTTCAAAAAAATGTAGAATCCTAATTACTGTACCTCAAAACTTTAACATCGGTATACATTGATCATATCTTTTTCCATGAAAGATTTCCACTGGAACAAATTAATTTTATTAATATTTTACAACTAACTATTATCTATGTTCTTACATTTATTTTATTTTTTATTTTTAATGTTTATTTATGTATTTTGAGAGAAAGAGAGAGAGTGAGTTGGGGAGGAGCAGAGAGAGAGAGAGACAGAGACAGAGAGAGAGAGAGAGAGAGAGAGAAACCCAAGCAGGCTCTGCATTATTAGTACAGGGGCTGGATCCCATGAACTAGGAGATCATGACCTTAGCTGAAATCAAGAGTCAGATGCTTAACCAACTGAGCTACCCAGGTGCCCCTCTATTATCTATCTAATGAAAGTCACTGGGATTAATGACAGCAATCCCAATTATGTCTTAACTCAAAAAAGGAAAGAGGAATGGATGTACCTATGCATTATCAGGTCACTGGAAAAGGAATAAGGTAAAACCTATTAAATATCTACTCTGAATCAGATACTTTGAGATTTTTTTCATATGTCTAACTGTATTTTTAAAGAAAAATTTCACAGCAATACCAAGAGTTACTATTTTTTACTTTTCAGAGAATGAAAATGGGCCTTAAAAAGATGGAGATACTTAATCAAGTTCACATACTTTATAAATATCAGAACTGGATGTCACCTGAAAAGTGTCTAATCCCTATGCCACACTAAACTACTTAGGAGAATACTGGTCCCAACTAGTTTCAAAGAGAGAAATAACCCAAACCATTATTGAATGAGAAAAAAAAATCCAGAGAAATTTTTTTCTGGTAACTGGCTAGCTTGTACTTCCAAGGAACTTCACTCATTCATTCTATTGTGTATTCAGTACTTATTTTAGACCCAATTACTTGACAGCCCCTGTCCCATTCACTGAGGGTATGGAAGTAAGATGGACAAAATTCATACTTTCATGGAGCTTATCACAACCTGCCATGCGTTGGATAATTAAGGCATGTCTCTATCCTTTCTACTAATTTAATAGTATCTCATTCTGAGGTGATTTTCACCCCAGCAGTCATTTGGCAATGTCCTGAGATATTGCAGGATATAACAATCAGGAAATGCTACTGGTGTCTATTGCATCGAGGCCAGTGTTTTAAGTCCATTCAGGCCTCTATCACAAAATATCATAACTGAGTGGTTTATTAACAACAGTCACTTATTTCTCACAGTTCTGGGGGGTTGAGAAGTCTAAGATTGTATCATCAGCAGATCCTTTGATGAAGACCCACTTCCTAGATAGCCAAACTTTCATATTTACATCCGCACATGGTAGAAAGGGTGAGTGGTCTCTGTGGGAGCACTAATCCCATTCATGAGGGTTCCACCCCTATGACCTAAGCTCCTCCCAAAGGTCCCACCTCCAAATACCATCACACTGGGTACTAAGTTTCAACATATGTATTTTGGGGGGACACAAACATTCTCTAGAAGCCAGGGATGCTCCTAAACATATTACAATATGCAGCCAATTCTGTCTATCCCAACACACACACACACACACACACACACACACACAGAGTAATTGTATGGTCCAAATGTCAGTGATGCCAAGGTTGAGAAACCTTGTTCTAGGTGTATAAGAAGATATCTTTATTTTTGAGTGTGTGTGTACTAGTTTTCTAATTGTTAACATAAATTGCTACAAAGTAGCTGAAAACAAATTTATCTTAAAACAAATTACAGTTCTGTGTGTTAGATATCCAACAGAAGTCTTTCTCAGTAAAAATCAAGGTATCGCCAGGCCTGCATTCCCTTCTGGAGTCTCTGGAGAACCCATTGCCTTACCTTTTTCAGCTTCTAGAGGCTACCCATATTCTTTGGTTCATGATCCTCTATCTTTAAAGTCAGTAAGGGCAGGTCTAGTACTACTCATATATCACACACTCTGACCTACTTCCACAGACGTCAATCCCTCTGATTCTCTTCTACCTTCCTCTTCCACTATTAAGGGGCCTTGTGGCTTCGTGGGGCCCACCTGGATAATCCAAGATGATATCCCCATTTTAAGGTTAGATGATTTGCAATCTTAATTCTCCTTTGCCATGTAATCTAACATATTCACAGGTTCCAGAAATTAGGACATGGTCATCTCTGGGGACCATTCTGCTTTGGCCTAAGGAAGAGCACATGTGCAACTTTTAGCAAAGTTATTTGCACAGAGTTGGTACTGAATTAAAGTAAAGGGACCACACAAGTATTTTTTGAATTAATCATAGATGTCCTTTTAAAATGGGCTACCTTGAAATGGAAAGGTCATAAGCAGAGGGAAGACAATATGCATGTCATGCCTAATTCTGCACTGATGAATAGGGGAAGCCGTCCCTCCTCAAGTCTTCAATATGTCATTTTAAAACGTGTCCATCCACCGACTTACTCAAATCAAAACCTAAAATAATGAGTGAAGTACCTGAGAGAAAATTCTAATTGTGTTATTCTTTTTAAATGTTTTAAAAATGTTAACTCCTTAATTTGTGTGGCATTAGGAATCCTTGGCTATAATATTTATAGCTAACTTTGTCCCATATAAAGTATTTTTTTCTCAAAATAACATTGCTCTATCTATCTATCTATCTATCTATATATATCTATATCTAGATAGATATAGATAGATAGATATGTGTGTATATATACATTCATAAAATGCTGGTATCCCATTTATTATTTTTTCACTACAAAATGCAATCACTATTCTGCACTTGTAAAAACATGGGGATTAGCAGAGGATAAAGATGCTATGACCTGGAATGGAAATAAGCAACCTAAGTCATGAATGCCTAACTAATCCTTTTAATTTAAAATTTTTCCTGTTATGTCAGCATTCCTGATGTTATGCCCTAAAGATAGCATCAGTACATTAAGTCACAGCTTAAGCAAAGTGACTGGCTTGAAGCCAGGGAGAAGGAAGTATGTATATATGTACAACCAATAAATCTCTATTGGGTCCCTAACATTTGTCAGGCAATACTGGTGATACTTTCCTGGATGGCTGGGAGTCATAAAAGGATCAAGACTCAGTCCTCACCCACGAGGAGTTCACTGAGGTTCTTACCGGGAGTCCACACATAGACCAAGGGGGTTCATGAGCATCTTGCTCATGTAGTTTGTAAAATGTTCATGGCATGTACAATTTTCTAGAGACCAAGTGTACAGGTTTCATCTGATTTTCAAATGGGTTCATGACTGCAAAATGTTTAAGAACCACTGGTCTGGATGCAAAACTACTAGCATGGGTAAGAAAGCTGTGACAGCTTTCAGGTCCTACCTTTCCTAAGTCCCTCCTGCTCCCACTGGATCACTAACCAAAAGATGCTAAAGGGATGGGAAGTGAAGTGGTGTGGGGCAGAGGGATACAAGGACACAGAGTCACTGTATGATTCAACTTTGCCACCAGCCTTAATTGCTCCCATTTTCTTCTTGGCACTACACATAATTTATTCTTACTGTTCTGCTACAAATCATAAGATAAACAATATCATTAGCAGATTCAAATTTTCTCCTCTGCTAAATTTTACACATGTAAAGGTTATAAAGGAGTATGTCATTTAGAATTTAATGAAAACAGCAAAATCCTAATTGTCTTGGTAGTAATTTCTTAACTACCCACATAATTTAGGGAAGTAAACAGTAAAATTATTTCATAGATCAAATCGTTTTGCAATGACTTCCAAGAAGACAAATTGTTTCACCAGAGTCTTATGTATTTTCAGGGTTCCTGAAGATAAGTGGACCAGCGAAATCTTGGTGATCTTTTATTTATAGAGAGATTTTAATACTGATAGTGTACATTGCATTGGGATTTGACATGTGTTACTTACATAGTTATTTTATTTCTTTTTTAGGAAAAAATAAAGATACTCCAAGATAAGCAACAGATATAACTATTATGAAATGTAACAGACAATACACAACTCAGAATTACAACCACACAATAAAAATTTCATCAGCCTGGGCTTTGAGATACTTACCAAACTATGTGTTTCAAGAACTAGAGTAAATATCCATTAATTGTTGAAGGGACTTTTAAAGGACATCAGATCTTGCTTAAAGGATTAATTACTTTAAAATATTGTCTGTTTTTTTTTAATGTTTATTTATTTTTGAAAGAGAGAGCGTGACCATCGGGAGAGGCAGAGAGAGGGGTGGGGCAGAGGATCTGAAGCTGGCTCTGCGCTGACAGCAGACAGCCTGATGCGGGGCTCAAACTCACGAACCACGAGATCATGACCTGAGCCGAAGTTGGATGCTTAACTGGTGCCCTGTTTGTTTTGTTTTATTTTTGTTTGTTTGTTTGTTTGTAACAGAGAGGGAGGCAAACCATAAGAGACTCTTAGACTCTTAACTATAGAGAACAAACTGAGGGCTGCTGGAGGGGACGTGGCAGGGGGGCAGATAGGCTAAATGGGTGATGGGCATTAAGGAGGGCACTTGTTCGGATGAGCACTGGGTGTTTGTTATATGCAAGTGATGAATCACTAAATTCTACTCCAGAAGGCAGTACTACACTTTATGTTAACTAACTTGAGTTTAAACAAAATCTTGGAAAGAAAAAAAAAACATATATGGTCAAATTGCATTTTGAAATGTGCATTACCAAAAAAAATTAATAAAAAAAACAAGTACTGCTTTACTCAGTCTCAAAATGACTGATAAATATTGTTCTGCCTCTTGTACATTCAATTCTTCGATATCCTTTTATTTAACACTTGCCAATACGATTCAAAACGTAGAAAGAAAGACAAACTGTGGCAGAATTACTTTTCAACAACACAGACCCCAAACTGTACAATCTTTGGACTTCATTGCCCCTAGCCTGCCACACCTCAAAAAAATACCCGACTCGTGAGTAAACCAGAAGTACTAAAGAAGTACTTTCCTTGCTGTCACAATTCCCTAGTCAGCAAAGATGCTTATTTAAATTCCAATATTGGTCCCCTTGCACCAGCTATGAAGCTCAGTGGTTTCCATGAAAGTTCCTTCTGTAGAAGAAGGGATGACTCAGCTGGAAGCAAACAGTGTGCAACAGCTACCAATATTGTTTTTCTGTCATTCTTACCTCTCTCTCATTCGCAAATGATAGCATCTTGAAACTTTATTAGAAAATGCCATCAACTTCCTCATTCCCTCTGTAAGCAGTACACTATGGATTTCTGCACCATTTTGATCTAATACTGTTCTAATACAAGATCTTTTATTGACGATACACAAAACTTCATGTACTAATTTCTGGCTAGGAAAATATGATTACTAAACTTGAGAAAACCCGTTTCAAAAAAAACTATTGTTCATTGAAATTTACCTTCTCTTTCTGCTACTTCTTTTACTTCACATGCAGAAAAATGATGGCCAAAAGACTTTAAAAGAGAGTATAAGAGAAAAAAAGATTTTCTAAAGATTATAAGAGAAAAAGAAAAATCAAAAGAATATTCAGGAAAGAAGATAAATGTCTATTCTGAAAGAAGTGCCCAAACTTGGGTGCCTGAGTGGCCCAGTCAGTTAAGTGTCAGACTCCTGATCTCAGCTCAGGTCATGATCTTACAGTTCATGAGATACAGCCCCATGTGAAGGCTCTGCACTGACAGCATAGACCCTGCTTGGGATTCTCTCTCTCTCTCTCTCTCTCTCTCTGCTCTTCCCCCACCTCTCAAATGAGGATTTCACTAAAAATGAGTTCAATTAATCTTATTTTTAATGGACGCTGGTAGTTAAATCAATAACCTAATAAATGCCAATACATTCACAGATAAAATTAAGGTGATAGTTTCCTAGAAGTTCGCCTGATACACATGACCATGTAACCACAGTGATTCTAGCCAGACTGGAATTTCTGAAAAGAAAACTAAAAATATCCACCAGAAAAAAATGCATTAATTTTTAAAATTATTATGTAATATCCGCTGCCTAAAAAACCCTATTCCAGATGACTGGACCTGAATTTGTCTGTGAAGGTACACTTGAGGGAGCGATTTTACAGAATTCTAGATCACAAATGACACTGGAAGGACTTATTTTTCCAAAGTTTCAGAAATGAAGCATAATTGTTCTGTTTAGAGTCCAGATCTAAACATAAATCTCAAAATAAATAAATAAACATTAAGAAAAAAAATGAGTTCACGGATACAGAGATGATAATTGGTGGTTGCCAGCAAGAGGATGAGGGGATTGGCAAAATGGATGAAGGGGGTTAAAAACCACAATGTCCAGCCATAAAACATATTCAGTCATGGGGGTATAATGTACAGCATGATGACTGCAGTTAATAATATTGTATTGCATATTTGTAAGTTGCTGACAGAAGAGATCTTAAAAGTTCCCATCACCATAAATAAATGTGTAAGTATGTGTGGTGATGTACGTTAACTAGACTTATTGTGGTGATCATTTCACCATATTTACAAATTTTGACTCATTATATATTGCACACCTGAAAATAATATAATGTTTTATGTCAATTATATTTAACATTTTTTAATTTAAAAAGACTGTATTTTATATCTACTTTATCGTGTAAGTATACTATGAAGTTACATTCCTTTAGTTATAGCTAAAGGCTCTTCAGATGGGATAATGAAGCCTCATTATGTTAAGGACCATTTTTAGTGCAGGTGGCTTATTATTTGTTTATATGTTGAAAATTTTAAGGGTATATATTTTAGGTCTTTGTCATTTCTTTGTATTTGACAGCATGTCCAAAGTTGGGTTCCTATGGATAATCTGAATATCCCCAATATCCCCAACAAATATAAAAAGAGCTTAAATAAAACAGAGTGGGGGCCAGTCTGAGGGCCTTCCTGAGCCATCACTGCATTCAAGAAATGACTATTTTGACATGTGTGGGCTCTGTAAGAATTTTCCTAGTGCTGATAATTTTTCTTTGGTTTCATTTTGTAGCTTATTGAAAAATTTTGAAATGTTTACTGTTGCAGAACATCGACCTGAATTTTCTAATGTATGTGGTATTTTGAACATGTTTTTACTATCATAGCTCTTTCTCCCTTTGGGTCTTTCAAGGAAGGCAGGTCTATGATCTGTAATGCTGTGTTATTGCCCATCAGCTCAATGTGGAGCACAAGTGTGGTGTCTTTCTCTTCCACTATGTACCTTGTCAAGGCTTTAATATTCATAAAAAGAATGTTAACATTAGATTAAGATGTGCTGGTCTTTAAAGAATACAGCTCTATACTTGTGGCCACATGGAATAATTGCTCTCCAGATACTCATTGGCAAGTCTAATTTTGAAATATCTGTACCTGAATTCCTATTCAAAGACCTTCTGAGAGAAATAATATTTGTGGAGGTTTGATTCAGAAAGGCTAGGTCCTAAAATTTACTTACAGATTAAGGTAATAATCAAAAAGCTATCTCCCTGTTATTGAACTGGCATCATACTGAATTTACTTTCAGATGTTTAATTTTTTTCTTTACTTCCCTGTACTTCAGGTTATATTGAGAGGTGTTACAAGGAATGATTCTCTGAATGAGCACTGTGAGTGTTGTACAGTTACTGTTGAGATGTTCCTTACAGCTCACAGTGGTTCACTGGGCTGATTCACAGTAGAAACGTTGTTCCGTTCTGAGTAACAGGATCAGGGCACTAAGAAATATAAGTGTCAACTTTATGAGCATGGAATGAATAACTAATCCTGTTTCTCTCTGTGTACTGGCTGCTACAAATATCAGAACTAAATTTTTACCAAGCTCTAGAATTAGTTAGAAACCGACATAAATTTTATGTTCTAACCTCACCAATGACTGCATCCTTCTCTGCTTACCTTATCTTTTGCCTCCAATTTCTCCTATTTACCTTGGTGTACTAACTACTTCTTTATAAGCCTCTTTAAATCCTTTCCGATGTAAAACAGAATGTTTAATAATAAATGGTGTTTGAATGTGTTGTCTTTCCATTTTACAAAGGCTTTCTCCAAACAATGACTAAGCCAGAGGCAAGGGGCTAATACTGTCATAGTTTGGGATCTTTGGGAAGCACACACTGAAATGAGATGGAGTTTATAGTGCAGGGTATTTATTAGGAAATGCCTTTGTGATAAATCTCTGGAGAAGGAAGAAGAATGAGATGGGATTAAACAGAGCAAGAATTTCAGCTGTAGAGCTGTTCAACAGCTTCAGCTGTTCTGGAGCCAAAATGGCTCATCAGAGTTATCCTACTTTAGGCTGAAAAGGAAGGGCCTTTATACCCCCTGCATCAATCAGTCCTCAGATATTGGTTGCTTTAGGACAAGTCTGACTTTGGGCAAAGTGGCTTTCTATAGCTGAGGTGATCCCTGAACGGTCTGATCATTAAATGCTATAAAAGCAAACCCAGCAGCTAGAAAAGCAAACCCATCCCTGAAAAGGGAAGTGTGCCACCCCATCTATCACAAATACTCCAGGTAAGCCAGATAAGCTGAGGAAATCAGAATACCCTGGAAAGTTAAATACCCTCAAGAAGGTATTTTGGCCATAGAATTATGTGCTAGTCAAATAATCTATTCTACCTAGAGAAAATCTAGAGTATATTTCCCTGAAAGGGCACAGGTGGAGGGAGAAACATTTCACACATATGTAATATGTGTGTGTGTGTGTGTGTGTGTGTGTGTGTGTGTGTGTGCGTGCGCACGCATGCGCTTAAAGGGGCTTAAAACAATATACATCTATTATCTCAGTTTCTGTCCAGGTATGTCTTAGCAGGATCCTCTGCCCACAGTCCTACAGGCTATAATCAATGTATGGTCAGGGCTTATTATTGTGTGCATATGTGTTTAATATACAGTAGGTATGAGTGCCTATTTTGTGCTATACACAACCTAGACTTTAGACTTGGACTCGAGGTAGAAGCCATCTCTATCATATACTCAAGTGTGCAGCATTTACATTTCATGATTCCTATCATTACAGGATTGTACTAGGGAACTCAAGCTTCATAGCAAGTCTTCCAGCCTTGTACACTTTTACACTCATGAAAAAGAAACATTATGCTTAGTAAATTCTTTATCACATGATTTGAAACACTGGACATTTAGGTAGCTTTATCAGTGGTATATTATATATAGGCAATCAAAATTTTATCTTCTTACTGAGTCTATTTCTATGCCCTTGAAGTAAAACTCCAATTCGCCACATTCTTCAAATTTCATGAGTATATACATTGTTCAGCTAAGTTGATGAAAGCAAAACATGGAGATAAACACAACAGACCTACAGACTATATACTGAAAGGTACTGCTATGCACAACTCAGTTTTCACTGTGTTCAATGCAAGCATGGTACAAGTGGTACGGAATATTTTTCATACCTAAATAATATTTTCCCTTGCAAATCATCAGTGTTTTATTTGTTTGTTTTTTGTTTGTTTGGTTGGTTGGTAGACTGGTTCAGGTTTTTTTGTTTTCATTTTTTTGTTGTGTTGGTCATCTTTTTGTTTTTCACTGGTAGGGACCTTAAGATCTTCTGGTTTGAGTCCTCCTCTTTCAAATGTGAAAACTAGAGTTTAGAGAGGCTTGATAATCACCCATTTCATGAGAGAAAACTCAGGATTGGAATCCAGGTTTTCCAGCTCCTACTCTAGTGCTTTTTCTCCCCCATTGTTCCATTCACTGGTATTAATAGCTTTAAGAAATCAATAACACTGACAAATTTCCCATGCACAATGTCTGTGTTGGCAAGATATCCTTTCTATTATCCCCTTTCTAAAATGATTTTTTTTAATATCCCTGGAGCACGCAGTTGCAACAATTAAAGATGAGCTTTGTTTTTACTAGCCAATGTGTGTGTTTGACATCAGTGATTAATACAGTCTTCTCTCACTTGCTATGTTTCTTTATCTTGGTGAATAAAGACTTGACAAATTGTTAGGCAAAGAGCATATACTTCAAAACTATTGAGATATACCTGAGTAGCAGACAACCTAAGAAATATAAAGACTGAAGAGAGGGGCACGTCAGCTTATTCTCATTCATCAAGAGAAAATGTAGCTTAAGTGGGGTTGACTTTTTGTGACATTTATTTAGTTCTTGAATTGACTGACAAGCCTATTAATGTATTCCCTGAACTTTATTAATGTAATTGGAAAACTGCCCACATGTCAATCAACTTCTAATAAGTAATTATGTTCATAAATACTGTAAAATTATTAGCTTTTAATTTGACCCAAACACATACTCTGAAAACTGTAACATGAATTTTATTTTTCTAGAAGAATAAAATATTCTAATAAAGCATTGAATATTGGCATTCCCACAATGCACTTCCTAAAATGGAATTTAAAAGTTCACCATCATCAAATGGCCAACAAAAAAGAATGCAATAGTAAGGCATGTAACAGTTTAAAAAAATCTGTATGATTTGAAACAGTCTAGCATAAAGTTATGAAGCAATCCTATGAAAATTAAACATGTGCCTGGGCACAGCTCATATAGCCATAGTCTGGCTTAAAAATACAGTGCTACTATGGAACAAGAGAGAATGGAAAAAAAGAAAGAGGGATATATTTAGTGTCTAGAAATACATCACTTAAAACTATTAAGAACCAAAATGACTACATCTCCAGTGACTCAAATATATTATTACCCAAGTATACTTTTTTCTCATGTAATAAAAATCTTTTGCAGTCCTTGAGGTAGAAATTCAAGTCAAAGGGCACAGAAATAAACAAGAGAACAAGATTGGGCTTAGATAACAGTAGAAATGTGTTTTTGACTTGTAATCCCATGCTGGTTTCTGAAGCTGGACCAACTCCTGCCCTCTAGCATCTCTGGATAATCTCTGAATAAAGATGGACTTTGGTGTAAACTTTATTCTATTCTCATATGATTTTAAATAAAGAACATCGCCACAGTGTGCAATGTTCTGTAATAAGAAAAACCATTGAGGAAATTTACAGACTTGTTTGCCTTATATTTGCCTCCTGAAAGTTAATTATTTAACTAATATGTTTAACCTTTATCACAAATTTAAAATACTTACTAATAATTGAAGTTGTATTTGAATTCAGGTTTACCTCTTTATATGAGGAAATAAAGTTCCAGATGTAAGTTAATAAAGTTCCAGATATAAGCCATGTACCTAAATTAATAGTTACAGTTGAATATTTGAAGGATAAACGGAGAGATAACACAACTAACTTGCTCACTCAGCTTTCCTATTAGGAATAAAACATGCACTCACTGGCACCACATTATCATATAATTTGTTATTAATTTTACTTAGAAATGCTGCAATGTCATTTTGAGATCCACAGCCTAATATTTCTATGCAACAAACACATGATTAATCTGTAAAGCACAAGGAAATAATGTAAAAGGGCAAGAATATACATTTTCTATTCTACTAGCATTATAACTGCATTTTTCTTGAAAAGTATTTATATTGGGGATAAATATGCTCTTACATTTTAGTATGCAGGAAAAATAAAATAGCATGATGATTCAGTTTGTATTTGGAGACTGCAAGTTAGCTAGAATGATTTATGATCTTCTGAGAGTAAATCAAAGTATAAAGCATTGTGTACCATGTTTTTTCAATAACTCTATATTTAAATAAAGTAATTCTAGAAGTCTGTTTCTTTCCATTGTGACTTGAATTAATGTAGGAAGAATTTGGATTGAGACAGAGTGTTAGCAGTCTGGAGGATTACTTTTAAAGAGTTACTATATATATATATATATATATATATATATATATATATATATATAATTTTTTTAAGTTCTAATATTTTAATGTACCCATCATGAGTTATCAAAGATTAAGTTTAATGTATCAATCATAGGTTCTCAAAGATTTATTGACGAGGTGACTCAAAGGAAGATACTGAGTGAATCATACACAAAAAAAATCATAATGTGGTGTTAATGGATAATTTTTGATCTTGGCAAGTCGGGATTTGTACATCTATAATAGCCATTACACTTAATGGAATCTAGGAAGATAAATCCCTGAAGATAATGACAACATATCTTTCAACAATGTCAGTTACTTCTGAGTCATTCTGATATCTAAATATTGAACCCTGTTTTAAGTACAGTCCTTCACAATATAGCAGTTACAGAAATGCGTACCTTGTACAGTTAGATGCACCTGCATTGTCCTTGGTGTATGTTGAGTCTGAACAGAACACGTGTACGGGCCATCGTCTGTCACATCTACATTCTGTATCTGGAGGCTGTAGTCTCTTTTATTCAATGTCGAAATAGAAACTCGAGGATCCACTGACCACTTATCACCTCCCGCAAAAATAATACTTGACCGGTTCAGCCAGGCACCCTTTGAAGCTCCATCTTCCAAATAACACCTACAAATTACCAGAGACAGAACACTATTAATCAAAATGAAAATGAAAGACAACGTTATCTTTGCTCCGAGTGCATGTCCGTATGCTGAATTATAGTGCTGCATCAAATGCAAATATCAGACAGTAATGCAGAAGATACGAACATATGAACACACTGGTACATCTTCCATTCCCAATGTAAACGTGAAACAATACCTGCATACGGTTTTCTTTTGTTTTAAATGTGTGTGTGTGTGTGTGTGTGTGTGTGTGTGTGTGTGTGATGACATGCACATGTTTTAACTTGAAGCCAGTCAAAATCCTTTTTCATTCTCTCTGGATGATGAGTAAATTTAAATTAAGTTAAAATAGTTCAAGTAATAATTTTCAACATGAAACATTCTTTTTTCTTTGAAATTATAAGAAGTAGAAAAAAAGGTCCATGAGTTGGCCTGTTTTAACCAAATCCAATTCTAATATAATGCACTAGATACTAGAGAGAAAGCATAGAATAGTACCATATCATGTCAATTTTTTAAATTATGCATTTGCAGAGTGGTAAGCTTGTATTCTGAAACTATAAACTGCATTTTACTGATAATATTGCTCTTATAATTAAATGAGACAAGGCTTATATGGTATGTTTAGTAGCAAATTCTTGCTGTCTTTTCAATAAACTGACCATACATAGTCTTTCTAGGAAGCATTAATTTGTCCAAGAAACATTTACAAAACATCTACCATTTATGGACTTACACATGATATTACCTTGCTCTCTAAAACTTTTAGTCTGGTAAGGAAGCTAATCAAGCAAATCAATCAATACTATATACAGAAAGAATATTTTATTAAATCAGGCACAAGTTACAAAAGAGTTACTTGACTCAGAAGGGGTATTGGGGGTATAGAGAAAAGCTTTATGGAACAGGAAATGCCTGGAATAAAGGGTAAGGAACAGGAGACATGACATTTAGACAGAGGTCATATGTGGGTAACACCAGAGGAAGGTGAGAGAAAGTTATACATTTCAAGAAGTACAAATACGCATGGGATATAGGGTAGGAGGGGTGAGAGATGAAATTGGAAAGGTAGACTAGAGCCAGATGATGATAGCAAGCCTGATGACAATTAGTGGATTTTCAGGCCAATTTTGATGCCATTTATTCAAAGTTGTATTCTACAACAAGATTCAAAAATATAGCTTTGTATCTGATAGAAGTCAGACATCATGATTTACAACAGAAGGAAGCTGTGGTCATATATCAGTGAATTTGCTGAGGCCTGGAATTCTATGTTTCATCTTGAAAACGTTCTGATACAAATTAAACACTAGTTCTCTTAAATGAGTACAAAGCACAGCCACAGAATGAAAATACACATACATCGAAATAGTTTGACAGCATTTCTACAGAACACCTTGGGGGATTGAACACAGTGTTTGAGATTGCTACAAAATTGCAAGCTGAATGCAACAGGGTAGGCTGCTGCCAACTGTATAAAACTAATCAGTGGTTGAAAAAATAAGGAACAAGGTACACTGCAGAATCTAATTTGCAGGCAGCTTCACCATCTACAGAATCCAAGCTAGTAAAGTCATAAAGGTCATTATTAATTGAAAAGCTTTTCCTTATGTAATTAATGAAGAAAATAAAACTCACCTTAATGACATAATTAAACAATTACGGTATACTGTCATTCTTAATGATATGTAGAAAAAGGTAGAGGGGACATATTTCCCATTTCAAAAGATCACGTGTCTACATGTATTGGGTAGAACTGAATTACCACTACTAGGACTGTGATCATTACAATGCTTGTATTTAATATATGGGCTCATCAAGTGTTGATTGTGTGACCTCTGTATTCATGGCCTTCACACATTACCCTGTCTGGTGCTCATTACATACCCTGTGGGGTATGGATTGCTATGTCCAATTCATCACTAAAAAATAAATTCAATGTTTAGGTTAAATGACTTGCCCAAGCCACACTATTAGCAGGTGACAAAGTAGAATTCATAATCAAGTCTTATATTTCTATATTCAATGTCCTTTCCTCCTTAATGTAGATCAAAGACTTTTAAAATAGGTTTCAGAAATGGAAAGATGATCAGAATGTTGTAGAAATTACTGCAAGTAATTTCTTATTTACTAAATGTGACCAACTGCTTAACCTGTCCTATTCTAAAGGAAGCAGAAAATTAATTATTAATGGGTATTTTACCATGAAAGTCTGATTTAGAATACTCTGCCCGGCATTTTCCTTTCCCTTGAGGCAGGAACAGCTTTACTTTTATTTGGGGAGGTATCTGGAAGACCACAGAGATTAACTGGCCTTTAGATACTAAAGCTTTCATAGACCAAATCTGGGTTATAACTCCTGGTCTTAGCATAAGCACTACTCCTCTGCTCTGGCATATCAGGGATCATCAAAGAACAGAATTCAACGTCTACACTGTGAAAAATGAAAAAGGAGCTTTTTATGTCTCCTTGCCTGGGTAACTATATTTTATAATTGTTATTGGTCCCAACCCAAAGCTTTTCGAGACATACATTAGGAAAACCCTTGAATCACACACACACACACACACACACACACACACACACACACACACACAAAACCAAAACAAAACAAAATTTGGTATTAATTCCTTGGATTTCTGTGGAAATATTCTCAAATTACACTATTTAGCTAAAATTTAAATTACTAAAATTACCATAAGTGTAATTCTACAAATTGGGAAAGGAAGACCTAGGAATGGCATTCTATTTCATAAAATCATAAGATATTTATATAAAATATGTATAGTTTTAAGGTGAACTAGGAGATAATTATATCAAATATATGAAATTGGTCAAAAACACACGTTTCCTTAAGAATTAGAACTGTGGGGGCGCCTGGGTGGCGCAGTCGGTTGAGCATCCGACTTCAGCCAGGTCACGATCTCGCGGTCCGTGAGTTCGAGCCCCGCATCGGGCTCTGGGCTGATGGCTCAGAGCCTGGAGCCTGTTTCCAATTCTGTGTCTCCCTCTCTCTCTGCCCCTCCCCCGTTCATGCTCTGTCTCTCTCTGTCCCAAAAATAAATAAACGTTGAAAAAAAAAATTTTAAAAAAGAATTAGAACTGTGTATTCTTCCTTTTTAACATATCTTTGTTCTTCACACCCACTCTAGTTTTGTTTTGTTTTGTTTTGTTTTTTGTTTTCCTTTACAATAGAAAGAGATGCTGCCTGACATGTGCACACTGTATTAGGAAGAATTCTGAAACGAAGGAAGATATTCCAGGTGTGGCAGAGTGGGGAAGGTATGTAAGGAGGGGTTAAAGAAGGATGAGAAGTGATGATAATTTAGTTTTGCACTCCTTGGACACCAAAAAACATTTTCTGTGTTAAGAATTCTAATGTCTAAAAATACAAACATGTTGGAATCCTGACCTGTACAAAATTTGTAACTTACGTAGGATGATAAAGTATACTCATGAATAGCCATCATGCAGAATAGTAAATGAAGATATAATAATTAAATTGTTGTAATTGGATTATTACAATTGCCCAAGCATCTCTGGTTTCTACCCTTGACTCCTCTAGCATGGTGTATTCTTTGTACAATAAACAAAATGAACTTCTTAGAGTTTAAATGAGATCATCCATACCCCTTCCTATTTCATTCATATGAAAATTATAATCCTGACAGTGGTCATGGATCTTATGGAGTCTTGTCCCTTGATGCCTTCCTGACCTTACCAGCTGCCACTCTTCTCCAGGTTACTCTGTTCTAGACTGTGGTCCTCTAGCTGGGCTTCCAACAAGCCATGCATGCTATTGCCTCAGGAAGTTTGCATTTGCTGTTCTGTCTAGAACTCTCTTCCCCCAGATATCTGCATAACTTATTCCCTATCTTCCTTAGGCCTTTACTCAAGTTCCTATTAAATAGAAAAAATTAGGGGTGCCTGGGTGGCTCAGTTGGTTAAGCATCTGACTCTTAATTTCACTCCAGGTCATGATCTCAATGGTTTTTGGGACTGAGTCCCACTCGGTGCAGAGCCTGCCTAGGATTCTCTCTCTTCCCCTCTCTGCCCCTCTCCCTACTCTCAAAAATAAATTAATTTAAAACATAGCAAAAGTAACACCACTATTCCCAACACTCTCATGAAAAGCATTATCTACTCAATTGATGGTTTATTTTCTGTTTCTCCCTGCTAGAAGTAACATTCAGGGCCTTTGTCTGGTCACTTCTGTATATTCCAGGGGCCTACATATAATTGAAAATAAATATAAATATTTGTTGAATGGATGAATGAAGGCAAAAATTAAGATACTTTCAGAAGAAGAAATAATAATATGGAAAAGTGTATCAAAATTTCCCAAGTGCAACCTATTTGGGAAAGCAAAGTCATGCCCACATTAAGTTATGACAGCATATAATTAAATGCAAATATATGTGGTACAAACAATAATTGCTATACGATCTATAGGATGACTAAGCAATCTGAGACAATGAGTGGAAACCAACCTCACTGAAGAGAGTTAAGTGGTAAGTCTGGGGCAGAAGAGAACTGGGCTTGGGGCACCAGGGTGCCTCAGTTGGTTAAGCATCTGACTTCAGCTCGGGTCATGATCTCATGGTTCATGAGTTCCAGCCCCACATTGGGCTCTCTGCTGTTATCACAGAGCCTGTTTCAGATCCTCTGTTTCCTCCTCTCTCTGCCCCTCACCATCTCTCTTTCAAAACTAAGTGACCATTAAAAAAAAAAGTGACTTAGGCTCATAACTACTTGAAATATGAAAGAACTACATTTGACCCTATACTTCAGGAACCACTTTAAATTACTGAATATTCTGCTTAGGATGTACTAGGCACTTAGGCACTTCGAATTATCCTACTTAATTTTCATATAACGCGATAAAAGCCAGATACTAATGTCTTCATTTTAACAATGAAGACACCAAGGTACTAAGAAATTGTGTCTGGAATGAAGCCAGTCCACCTGAACTCAACCATGGTGGTAGACTATGCTATATATTCCTAGAGTTAGATAGCAGCAAGGGTGAGGGCTTCTCCGACTGTATGATGAAGAATTAATGTGTGAGGGAGAGGTTGGTGATCATTAATGTGGGTATGGGGCAACAATTCTTGGGTCACAAACTCAAATCTTTTTTCCTCTCTGAACTCCCAACATGGACATTTTTAACAGCTAGTGATCTCAGTGATCTTAGGATCCCTTTGAAATACAGACAATGAAATAATCTGGATAAAAAATGTTCAATAATGAATGCATCCTTTTCTTAACATATATCCTTTAATTGAGTATAGCATGGCTTTTCTTGAAAGCATTTTTTTTCCACTTTAAAAATCTGCTAGACTACCTACTTCAATGGGAGATGAGTGAAACATCTCCAAAAATATACTCGTCACCATAAGCTGTGTTAATACCATGCCAAATATCATGACAAACACTTACATTTTCAGTCAATCATCTGGATGTTTTGTAATCATAGTTCCAAACATCTGGTTGCTGGAAGATCTATAGAAAATAACCTGAATATTTAATTTTGTCTCATGGTTGTTAAATATATAAACCTGGGCTTAAAAGTGTTACTGCTTTTCTCTAAAGGATGGCATTGCTGTCCCTGAACTCTTTTAAGGAGTTCATTTATAAATGATATCACTATATACTACTGGGCAGGTCCTAATCTGGGGGGTATAGAGTCCCATTTGGTGAGCTGCTAGTTGATCAAAATGATGTTGGAATGATTCAAATAGACACTGTATGTGACGTTACCTCCTGTGATGAT
Source organism: Leopardus geoffroyi (assembly GCF_018350155.1). Classification (NCBI taxonomy): domain Eukaryota; kingdom Metazoa; phylum Chordata; class Mammalia; order Carnivora; family Felidae; genus Leopardus; species Leopardus geoffroyi. The sequence goes on from NC_059328.1 coordinate 59,636,651, forward strand.
TAAATCTGAAACGTGGATATATCAGAAAGTTCGGTGGAAATTAGCATATTTAGGTTATTTATTATTTTTTAAAGTTCTAGTAAGAAAAAAAAGCCTCTGGCTGCTGAGGATTGATTTTTCTCTTTCATATCTCTAATTCCCTATAACACATTCCAAAATCATAAGCCTTAGCACCATTACCAGGACCCCTCACAGCAGGATGTATTCAGCTCTATGGAAAGAGACCAGCTATTCTCAAGACATGTTGATTAATGAAAGCGCCTATTAAAGCTACTAACTAATAAAAGGAGAAAAGTGCTCCTTCTCTTGGATTCAAAACTAAACCATGTGAAAATGATATTCCTGTGAAGGAGCTGGCCAGCTTACCTTCACAGCTGTCTTTTCATTGTATCACAAAGTTCTAAATTTGACAGAAGAGCTTTCAAAAGCATAAAGAAAAAAATAAAAAATTCACAACCCCATACAATCACCATTCTAATTTCTCATACAAAGAGAGTTTTGATGTCCTGGCTTCCAGGCCCAAATGAAGTAAGAGAAGTAAGAGATTAAACAGAACAGAACAGAACAAATTGTATCCCCTCTCCCACTTGCCTTTGTTTTTAAGACACTCCCTTCCTAATGTCTTTCATGACAACACTCTGTAAAATATCATAGATATGAATGTGGATAGACATATATGTATATATATATGTACATAATATGTAAATTATATAAAATATTTGTTAGATATTATAGCATATAATATATGAATATATAACATATATAATATGGCATACTACATATGCTATAGGTTGATTTAATATTTCTAGTTCTTCTTCACTACTACTATGGTGGAAACCACTCTGGGGCAGAAACAAATATTATCTTTCTATTTTGGCATATGCAGGATATGTGAGACTTTCTCAAAGTAAATCCACAAAATTGGCAATTTGTCCAATTAGTTTTAGTTGTTTACTGAAGTACCCACACCTCCAGATGATGGGAATTATGCTTTGAGTATTTTTAAGAGATACGTAAGTGAAAATGCACTTCTGCAGGTAATGGTTCATAATGTTGCATGTTACCTATAATAGTATATTAATATTACTACCTGCCAGATACTGTTGTAAGACCACTGCATATATTACTGCACAACAATCCTTTAAAATATATAGCTACTGTCAAGTACTATCATAATGCCCAATTTACAAAGGAGAAAGTAAGGGCTAGAGAGGGTAAGTAACTCACAGATGACATGCTTACTGAAATTTGTAATGAATGGAAATAACTATGAAATAAGTGCATTAAATCTTCCACATTACCTCAGTAATATTTATATTAATATGATTAATTACACATGTACATTTATTTTTAGAATGGAAATTATGTCGTTTGGGACATATTTTACTTATAGTAACAAAAGAGTAAAACAAAATACCAAATAACGTTGATTTCTTATTTTGCAAGAGAAATAAGTCTCTTTCCCATAAATTTTGTTCTAGCACTTCCTTGCAATAATAAAGCTATATTAAAAATATCTTAGATAAGAGGTTGAAAGATAGAGGTTGAAAGATAGAGATTATCAGCTACTATCTAGTTATAAGACCAAATTCCCAAACAACTTATATACTTTTAATATTGTAAAACAGAGGGGGGGAAACCTAAAAATAATAAAGCTTTTTAAATGCTTCTTGCTTTTTTCATACAACACTATACCTAATTCCTAAAAGATGGGAACTTTAGTATGATCAAGTGAGTGTGTAAACCCATACTTTTTAGTTTTATTTTAACGCACTATTTAAAGTATTTAAGACTATATTTAATAACACATTTTAATCCAACATTTTCAATGGCTAAAATCATTAGAAGTTGGATTTGGATTAATCACTAAATTCTAAACATTAACATCAATTTTTTTAACTTATAATTAAACCATGCTTTTCTATAATGCTACTTTATCTTATTCTTTCCATTGACTTACTTAAATCAAGCTTCCATATAAGCATACATGTCTGTGTTTACAAGGGTCACTGCTAAGAAATATTTACATTTTTAATTCTTTAAGACATTATCTGTAAATGATTCAACATATACATTAACATTTATTACATAAAATAAGTATGGACAGAGTGAAAAGAGCCTGTACATTATGACTGAAGAAAATAGTAAAGTCGTTACTGAGGTCTAACTATCATCTTCTGCCAATAATAATAACAATAATAATAATAAATTCTATTTGCTGAATGATGACTATGGGTTAAGAAGTATAGGAAATGTTTTAATATATGATCTCACTTAACACTAACAAAAGCGTTTTGAGAGGGAGGTATTAAGAATGGTGCATGCATGAATGCAGGATTGATGAATTAAACAGGGAATGTAACGAGAAGAGGTGCCACATATTTGAAAAGTTAGTTTAGGACTAGGTTTGCTCAAAAGGCTTTACTCATGAATCAAATTGGAAATTGCTTTGTCTTTTCTACTTTTTTAGTTTTTGAATTCAACTAAACCAGCTTGCTTTCTCCCACATGGACTTGAATGTGAGATATATGGATCTGGAAGGACTTCAAATTTTCTGTTAACTGGCAGGTGCTCTGAACCGCTGTGTGGAGAATTTGTCTGCAGTACTGTCTCCCCAGCAGCTGCTTCCTGGAGAAGTTGGACTTTCACCTCAGGAGCTATAAAGGGAATGAACACTACATTCAGAATGCATGCAGGGGAGGTTTAAAATAGCAGTATCAGAGAGGGAGAATGCAATCAGGCCCAGGAAAGTGACTGAGAGAAAGCTCTAGGGTCTAGGCAAACCTCTCTATTACATCCTTTTTGGGATGGAGCCAAGTATAGACACCTCATTCTAAAAACAAGGGGAAAAATAAAATGGAATTCTGTACTAAAAGCATATCAGCAACTCCACCTCCTTCCATCAACCATCTTTCTGTTTAAGTCATTTAGAAAGTATTCTATTTGCACATAAATACAGATGATGAAATAAGAAATACACCACCAAATGGATAAACAGAAAAGTTCTATACTCCTCTCTTTTGTTAAAGTAATTAGTAGATACTTTTTTATAGCATTAATGAATATTCAAATTTAGAAAACAATAAGAATTATAAAAGTTATTCTTTCTCTTCCTCTCTGCTTATGTTGATCTTTAAACATTCTGCTGGTCACTGTTGGATTGTTCTTCTTGAATTTTTCTCTAGTAAAAATATTCTGAGCACAAATTTTATTTTATGAATAAAGAATGGCTACATAGCACAATTAATTAAAGCCAGACTTGCAATCATTAACTAAAGTAGCCATTAATCCATATTTATCTGTCTTCTCTTGAGCAAATTGACTAAACCATATTTCAGTATGAGCTATGCCTTAAAATATAAATTAGGAAATGTGCCCCTGAGGAAAAAAAAATGTACTTTTTTTTCCATCTGCTTCCTGCAAACAAATTTAAACTAATTATATTTCCTCAAAAGATGTTAAAAGTTAAAAAGTAGTCTCAAGTTTCAGTCTTTGCTAAATCACACAAATTATTTGTCCTTGAGAGGCAGCACAGTGATTAATTATACTTTATGTTGGAGTTCAAATGCCAGCTTTCTTGGGTACTAGCTGTGGAATCTGGAGAAAATTAATTTACCTCAATTTTCTTACCTGTAAAAGGGGGTTAGTAAAATTATTGATCTGACAAGATTGTTATGAGGATCATATTAGTTTGTTTAAGGTGTTCAAGATGGAGACCATTATGTGGTAAGCGTGTAAATCAGGGTAACTATTATTAACCTACCTTCCTATGGTTAACTTTGTTTAAAAATAAAACAAACTACCATCACCATCACCACCAACAAAAACCCTGTGATACCAAACCTAAGTGGAAGAAAGAAAAAAGAAGCATTTGTAGAACCTGGCTTGATACATCAAAACATTATTTACCTACATAGTCATAGCAAAGGGCTGGATCACAAGAAATAATTTTATAGATAAATGAGACATATCTTAAAGTACTTCTATTTTCCCACCCTTGACCTTCCAGAAAGGCTTTTTTATTTACCTTCAACTTCCCATCTTATAAGCAGAATATGTAGAAAAAAAGAACTTTGGTATTACATTTTTTATTTTATTTATTTTTATTTTTTTTAACGTTTATTGAGTTTTGAGACAGAGAGAGACAGAGCATGAACAGGGGTGGGTCAGAGAGAGAGAGGGAGACACAGAATATGAAACAGGCTCCAGGCTCTGAGCTGTCAGCACAGAGACTGATGCGGGGCGCTAACCCACGAACTGTGAGATCATGACCTGAGCTGAAGTCAGACGCTTAACCGACTGAGCCACCCAGGCGCCCCGGTATTATATTTTTTTAAAAAAACGTTATATTGAGACTGAACACTTAATGTTTAGAAACCAACTCCCTGGTGTACCAGTTATAGTTTGGGGCAAGCAATTCAACCTCTGTTAAAGCTCTACTTACTTGTTTGCAAAATGAAAATAGTAGCACCTGTAATAAGTAACTCCAATTTTGGTAAGATCAAATCAGACTGTGCCTGGGAGATAGATTTATAAAATTATAAAGCAAATATATAACTGCAAATATTTTATAATTATATACAGTTTTATGAGTTAACTTTCCTCATAACTCTAGAACATGATTATATGAATCTCTATTTGGAGATTACATGAGCACAATGATGTTCCCAAACTCAGTAAGAGGAAAAAAAAGTTACCAACTGTTTTCTTTGCTTTTACAGTCCCTAAAATTATTTTCTATCCTACGTAAACTCCTTTACTTTTTAAATTGCTCCCTAATTTTTTATTATAATCTGATGTGTTTGCAAAAATTATAATTTCTGGTTACTATAAATATGGTTATTTTATAATAAACCTGTTACTTCTCACTTTTAATGTGTCCATGGAAATCTAAATAACACAGTGATTTGATATTCACTATCATCCACTTAAAAAAAAGGACAAGTTCTATTTTTTAATGCTATATTGTTTCTTTTTATCCTCAAACTCATATTTCCATTCTACTTCTGTCATGTAATATAATCTTAAGTAAATTTTTTGCAAAATTTTAAAAGTATTTTATTGGTGCCTTATCTTCTCTGCGATAAAACTAAAGGATATAAAGGATATATAAAGGATCTAAGAGAGCTCTGTAACTGTAAGAATCTAAGTGAAAAATATTCTGGATGAATTTATTTTCACAATTATTAATAATGCAAAACTAATCAAATTATAAAGAAATAGATCACATTTTGATATTTATTAAGCTTTTGTTTTTACTTTACACAGTTAATAATGGATGTGTTAATGAAGTGGTTTTATTTAGATATATGAGCAAAACTTTCTTGCTCAAATGAGCATACTATTTGCTTACATGAACCAAGGTCCAGAATCAATTCTGTCAAACCTTGTGTTCCTAAATAACACTATAAGAATGTAAAGAGTCCTGATACAGTGATACTCAAATCCTTAACTTCATCAGAGTGATGTAATTCTGGTAATCCATTACCAAAAATAATTCCAAATGCTCTATTAGTGTATAATCCTATTATATCTTTCTGAAGATTATATATATATATATATATATATATATATATATATATATATATATACTGCCAAAGTGAGCTGTAGCTATGTTGAAAGTAAAGTAGAAATTGCCTAAATTACAAAAGGATTTACTGGACTCCAGAATTACTCATTGTCTCAACATCAACAACAATAAGCTTGCCTTTGTGACCTGAAGGTTTTACACTTTGGGTGATGCCTCTTGATTTTTCCGCACATTCATGAGATTTTGTAAAAGACAATGGTGTAAGTTGTAAAAGACAATGGTGAAAGCAGGAGGTAGGACCTGGAACCAACCATCCACAGATCTACTCTCAGGCAGGTCATTTTTAGGAAAGAATATATATATATAAATTATAATTTTTATATTATAAGAATTTAAGATAATTCTTTAATGTTTATTTATTTATCTTTGAGAGAGAGAAAGGGGGGGGGGTGGAAGGAGTAGAGAGGGAGATACAGAATCTGAAGCAGGCTCCAGGTTTTGAGCTGTCAGCACAGAGCCCAGTGCAGAGCTCAAACCCATGAAGTGTGAGATCATGACCTGAGCTGAAGTTGGACGCTTAACCGACTGAGCCACCCAGGCACCCCTTAAGATAAAAAATTTTAAATGTTTATTTATTTATTTTGAGATAGAATGTGCGCGTGTGTGCACACACAAGTGGGAGGAAGGGCAGAGAGAGAGGGAGAGACAGAACCTCAAACAGGCTCTGAGTTATCAGCATGGAGCCTGACCCAGGGCTAAAACTCATGAACCATCAGATCATGACCAGAGCCAAAATCAAGTCACATGCTTAACTGACTGAGCCACCCAGGTGTCCCACCCCAAAGACATTCTTTATAAAGAACATTTACTTTTTAAGGATAGTTGCTTAAAAAAGTCTTTTCCTTTTGTGTTAATTCTAGTTTAGAGTTGCTGGTAGTCTGTTAAAAACAAAACTTGGGTGAGATGGGCTGTATTATAATTGCAGGTAGGATTACATGCAGGTATCAATAAACTAGAAATATACAGCCTGTTAATACTAATAATAATGTCTTAATTTTGCTAAAATTCATATTCTTTTTTGTTGCTGTTGTTTACTCAGTATTTTTAAATACGTGTTGGTGATCTCTTGGGTTTCTTTTCCTTCTGAGAAATCTAAAATACATTTACTTTTTCTCTATGACCAACTCTTTTGTTATTCTTTTATTTTCATATTTTAAGTATGTTTTAAAGTTTATTTATTTATTTTTAGAGAGAGAGGGATAGAAAGAGAATCCCAAGCAGGGACTACACTGTCAGCACACAGTCTAGTGCGGGGCTCCAACTCATGAACTGTGAGATCATGACCTGAGCCAAAGTCAGAAGCTTAACTGACTGCGTTACTCAGTTGTCCCAAACACTTTTGTTATTCTTAAATCTTTGTTGCTTTAAGAGATATGTGTGTGCTTCAAGAAGTGTGTTTATGTGTACGTGTGTGTGTGTGTGTGTGTGTGTGTGTGAGAGAGAGAGAGAGAGAGAGAGAGAGAGAGAGAGAGAGAGAGAAGACATTTGGGGCTAAAATAAATAAGAAATAAAAATGAATATTTATAATTATGAGAATAGTAAATGATGGAAAAAATTAAATATATAGCCAATATTCATTTCATCCAAGCTCTTCCTACAGAAAGTACCAGAACCTCCCCAAACATCAATGCATTTCTTGCTTGAGAATCCATCCAGCAGTAGTATCTAATGGACAGCTGGACCCGTCATATCTCAGTGCCTGGCTGGCTCCGAAAAGCAAGTGCCTCCGAGGGATGTAAAATTCCACTGTGACTTCTGTAAAGCTGAAACTTCAGCCATGAATTTCTGGCTGGACCTTCCCTTACTGGATTGCTGCATATTTTCTCATCTCCATGACTAAATCATTTCTCAAGGTCAAAATTCTGTGATTTTGCCATTACTTTCTCAAGTCACTCTAAAAAGTAAACCTGAAGAGCAAAGAAGAAAACTGCCACTATAATGCTCTCTAAAAAAGGTGACCTGGAACCTGAGGAAATGTTGATGTGATTTCTCCAAGGATAATTGTACCCTGAATTTAGAGCAACATGGGGTTGAATCACAGTTTTTCCTGACACTTACTAGCCTGAGAAATTTTCAATTTTTTTGAGACTTCACATGTGATTCTTTAAAATGGGCACAGTAATACACACGTGAAAAGACTATTTCATGAGGATTCACTAAATTGTCCCAGGTGACAAGACCTAACATCTAACCTTAGATGCTGTGTCTTTGGGAAGCTCTTCCTGACATCTCTATTCCATGCCCTAGACAAGTTTAACAGAACTCTCTTAAAGCTTGCATTGCCCCTAGCACATTAACTATCTTGCTTTATTAACCCACCCTGTAAAATTGCTTGTTTAATCATTTCCTGGCCCTGCTAAACTATAAAGGGCCATGGTGGACTTATTCACTGTGAGGCCCAGAAATGAGTGCAGTGTCAGTCACATAGTTAGGATTTTATATATATAAATTTTTATAAATATTTATATATATAAATACTATAATATAGTAAATTATATATATATATATTAGTATATATACTAATATATATATATTAGTAATATATAAATTAGTGTATATATATATATATATATATATATACGTGTGTGTGTGTGTTTTGAATACTGTAAAAACTCTAAATAAAATATTGCATGAATGGTGCATTAAAGAGAAGAAATCACAAAGTGCTGAAAACAGGAATGAGGTGGGAATAGGTCAAGGAACAGGGTCAGGGTTTAGTACAAGAGGTAGCACTGCTACGACTCCTGTTGTACTGTAATTCCTTTGCTCCTGGTTATCCTAAATCGAAGCATACACATGAGTCTTGGGATTTCCTCTATGGTTCAAAGTGGAATATATCATTTGGAACAAATGGGCATGCCCACTGTCTACAGAGTTTACTGGTTGTTCGTTGTCCTATAAAAATAACAGTAATGCAAAATTCTAGCTTCCGTGCGCTGAAAGCAGAAATGCTATTTATCTCAGAAAAACAAATGGAAGCCACTCGTATGGCAATATTTTCTTTCCTAAATTTCTGGAACATGTGAGAAAAACTCTGGGGCTAGGTTACATAAAAAGTGATTGAGGAGTAGACCTAACAAAAATGTATTTAATGAATGAACAAATGTTTTGTCTAAACACAGGAAAACTTTACTCATTTGGTTTTCATTTGATCAGAACAATATGAAATTTTAAGTTATCATCCTTACAAATACAAAGTGGGCTTTTAAATTTTTACTTGATGATCTCCAAACATATTCTTAGTTAAATATTATTGACATTTTTGTCATTTAGTTTAGAGTTTCTAGTTTGGGACAAAAAGTCTTCCATTTCTTAGCAAAAGGTAACCTTGAGATTCACTGTCCTTAAATTATCTGTATTTTCTTGCTGAACATACTAGCAATTGCTTTTAGTATAATTTGTATCGAACATAGTATATATTTGGGAAACATAATTACACATAAAAAATGTATGGCAATAATAAATTAGAAAAAGAAAAGAGAAATAATGTACATGTAGGGCTTTTTAACATTAGAAATACACCATGAAGGGTCCCCTAAACTTTTAAAGGTTACTACATTTGAAATTCTTTGTATTTCAAATATTTTTATCCTCAAAGACTCTGTTTTACTCTTGAACTGCTATCTTATGTAAGGAACTCTTTACTGTTTATTCTATGATTCTCTACCTTAGCCATTAATCTCTCACGTGAAGCTGTCAAAATCTTTTATGAAAATCGAAGTGTACTGTGTCCGCTTCTCTTATCTTTCACACTGCATTATTTTCAAGCAGCCCAGCAAGTTAGTTAAGCGCAAACTGCCTTGTAAAAACCATGTTTGAAATACAGCCACACTTTCCTCAGCTTTTATTCTGTTACCAATATTTCACAATTGTCTTTGCAATCAATACTGAGCACACGAGCCTATTGTTTCCTGGCTTGCTTGTCTCCCGAGTTCCTTAATCTACGACTGTCTTCTGAATCAAAAGGACTTCATATGTGTCATGCTGTGTATACACATGCATCTTTTTTTTCTCTAATTGGTCTCTCTAATTATAATCCCTTGAAAGAAGCTATCGTACTTTTCTCTTTGCTTTCTCTAAAGCATGAGCTTATCACATGCATGTTTTCAGAATTTCAAATCAACACTGTGCAGTACTTTTAAGCCCTACTTTATTTTTCATGTACTAGTACAAAAGAAAAAAGAGATGAGTTATAAAATATAGCGCTTTATGGAGAGTTAATAGATTTAAAAGTAGCATTTTATTGAGTCATAGGTAAATGAATGTATTCATTTTTCTTTGAAATACACATTGCTCCAATAATTAAAGGAAACCATTCATGGCAATGTATACTTTTGATTTTGCCAAACCCCAAATTTTCTTACAAATAATGAGAAACATTTGTCTTTCATCTTCAGTAATGCCTGGAAGTCACCATTACCTAACAAATGCTCAGTGACCTCTGTGAAATGAGTTGGTTATACCAATCAGCTATTAATGGGCAGGAAGGCAATTATAGTAAGCAAATCACCGATAGTGCCACTAATTAAACTCCACTTTGTATTTAAACACAGAAAACAAGGTGAGAGTGAGATATATCTGTCTAATCTTATTGGGAAATAACCATATTTCAAAATGAATTCAAAATTGCTATTTTGAGGAAAAGCCTGTGTCAATTCCCATCGCAAATCCCTCAACAACTTTTTTTTTTTATTTAAATTCAAGTTAGTTAACATAGAGTGTAGTCTTAGCTTCAGAAATAAGGCCCAGTTATTCATCTCTTACATATGAAACCCAGTGCTGATCCCCAAAAGTGCCCTCCTCAGTCTTAATGCCCATCACCCATTTAACCCATCCCCCCACGCACCTTCCCTCCTTAAGTTCTGACTATGTAAGTATACTAGAAATTCCTTTGAAATTATAAATCACAAATTCCCTATTTGGTCATTGCTGAATTGGCAAGCATCCTTTAATTGTCAACAATTTTGCTTTAAAAATTCTATTCAGCGGTGCCTGGGTGGCTCAGGTGGTTGAATGTCCAACTCTCGGTTTTGGCTCAGGTCAAAACCTGGGATTGAGCCCCACACTAGGCCCCATGCTGAGCATGGAGCCTGCTTGAGATTCTCTGTCTTTCTCTCTCTCTCTCTCTCTCTCTCTCATCCCTTTCCCCCACCTGCACTCTCTAAAATAAAATTTAAATAAATAAATAAATAAATAAATAAATAAATAAATAAAAATTATATTCAAAGTCTGTCTTCAGCCAATATTTTTGTACTAAAGTTTTTTTTAATAGTCTAATCAATATTTTTGTCCACAAAATAATGTAATTACTAGATCCTTTATTTCCATCTCATTTAACTTATTTGGATAATTTTAAATATATGAATGCACGATAGCATCTGACATTATTTATTACTCACTTAGAAGCTTAGAAAAGAAAAATGCTTAGATTGTTTATTTTCTTCTCATCATTACATTTCCAATTAGTGTGTGTAAAGGGGTATTTTTAAACCTTAAAAATCTATGTCCCTGTTTCTTGTTGATATAAAAAATGGCTACTTCACAGCCAGCTATTGTGGGTATATTTAGAATGTAAAGACAAACCAAGGAAGGGGGAAATTACTTTAAGGTAAAGGGTTTTCACTTAAATTGACTTACGGTATACTGATTACCACAGTTCCAGCTTCTGTTTCTGAAAGACTGTGCACTACAGTTCATAAATTCAGACTTTGAAAATATGAATGAAAAAATTTTAAATTTAGTTGGATATAAACCTAAATAAATTACAAGACTCTAAAAAATCTTGCTGACCTAAGCAATTACCAGGATAACTCACTTAGATAATAGCCTCAGAATTAAGTGAACATTAAATTAAAGATGAGGGAAGTGTTGGAATAATCGTAATTATTTTCAATAATCCATGCTTTTCTGACTTCCAAAAAGGAAACTGGAGGAATCAAGATATTAAAAACCAAAATCCATATAAGCACAATCCTGAAAATACAAAGTTCAATAACACAATCAATCCTAATAAAACTATTGTAGTCTGGTAGCTGTCAACCACACATTGTAAATGATCAAATAATGATTACAATCATTTCATCATTAATGACATACTAAACACTAATCGAATATGCAAAAGCACTTTATAAAATCATTGTTGTTGCTATATTTTACAGGAAAGTAAGATGAATCTCAAGGAAGTTAACAGCCCAAAGATACAGACTACAAATAGTGAAAGATGGGTTTTGAACTCAAGATCCAATTGAATCCATATTCCTGGCCCTTTCTGCCATATTTTCCAGACTACTACAAAACTAATTTACTCATATACCACTGAACAACCTTTTTATTCTAGTATGTTACAGAAAATTGTGTACATGAGTCCAGAAAATAAAATATATTTTTTAGTAGACCATGGTCAGATCTTACATAGGCCTAATGACACATTTAGTAACATAAAAGGGAAGCAAACATTATTATATAGAAAGTAATTCTCCTATATAGTAATGGATACACTACTGAGTATTAATATTCTTCCTTTTCCTAGCCCACAGATATAAATGACAATGAACTCAGGGCTCTGGGGCCCTCTGACACAACAGGCTGCAAACTCTCTGAAGGCAGCTTTGGCCATCAAAGATAAAGCAGACTGCCTTGTAGACCAACAAAAGAAATAGTTGAATGCCTCCATTCAATTATACACCTACGTCTTATGTAAAATTGTTTGCTCACTTGTTGGTTCTCCAGGGCCCATAAATAAAGAAAGTCCAAGTCCTTATTTTCCCCAGTGAATCAGTACAGGTCATTTGTCATTTGTTTTAGATCAATCTTCTGCTTTAGCACTAAATAAGGAAATTTTTTTAATTTGTGTTTACTTTTGCATTCACTTTTCCCAAGAGTCTACCATCGGGAATTATTAGGGCAACGTTTGTTACAATAACTAAACCTCAGTTGTACATCAATGGTGGCATGTGTCATGATGCATATCTTTGATGTCAGTTTCACTTTTTTAAATTTTTTATCTATCTATCTATTTATTTATTTTAACGTTTATTTATTTTTGAGACAGAGAGAGACAGAGCATGAACGGGGGAGGGTCAAAGAGAGAGAAGGAGACACAGAATCTGAAACAGGCTCCAGACTCCGAGCTGTCAGCACAGAGCCCAATGCGGGGCTCGAACTCACGGACTGCGAGATCATGACCTGAGCCGAAGTCGGCCGCTTAACCGAATGAGCTACCCAGGTGCCCCGCGCTTTTGTGCCCGAAAGCATGAAATTTAGTTTTCACAGAAATTTCAGCCTTGTTAAGATAACCAGTTAACCATGCTGTTGCCGATGAAATAATGGGCTTATAAGCAATCACATTTCTGTGTGGGGGCTTATGTTCACACGTGGTCTATACAGAACATTTGCTGTTTTAAAAATGAAGAGGCACTGAAGACATCATTAAAATGGATAAATTCAATTTCTATTCATTTGTGTTTAGCAGTAAGCCAGGTATAACTCAAGAATATAAGTACATATTTTAAGAAGTCAGAGCTGATATTGAGTAGTTTGGGGTCCTAAACAATACTCTAACAAAACTATTATTATTTTTTTGCTGATGTATTTCAATAAAGAATAGCTTTAATATCTAAACTTCATTACCAGCTCCTTAAGTACACAGATATTTTCACTGCCAATATATGTCACAGAGCCTACCACAGTGTCTGATAGCTACCAGTGCTCAACAATTACTGGTTGAATAAATTATTAGTTGAATAAATCATCTTTCAGAATTATTATTAATAACATAAATTACAAATATACCCAAGTTCATTAAAGGGGGTTAAAAACACATCATCAACCCAAGAAATAATGAAGTAGTATTCTCTTACAAAACTAAATTCTCAACTTTCATTTGCTGTCTTAAATATATTCATTGCTAAAGCTGCAGGAAGTCTGGGGGAAGGAGAACTCTTTCCATACATGGTAAAAATAATGAGAAATAAGTAACCTGACCCTTGATTAGTAAAAATTTATTATTCAAGTCAAAGTGAGAAATGAAAATCAGTGTTTTTAACATTGATATTTTAAAAGCTATACAATGTTTGTGAATTTTTTTGTCAATACATGTCAGTCATATCAGCAGGAAATATTCCTATTTTACTTTCTGTGAATTTTAATGGTCATGTAAGTACACTTAGTCTAAATTCTAACTGCAGAGCATGTAGGATTCTTGGTAACGTAAGCTGGTATAAAGGGCTTGAAAATAGAACCTGAAGACCTGGACTCTAGTTTTTATTCTGTTAACAACCAACAGGCTGTTATTTGAGACTTAGTCTCTGTAGACTTTTCTGCCTTATCTGTGAAGTAAGATCAGTATTTTTCAAAGTGGGACCCATGGAACTATTTTCTTGGGATGTTACCAGGCATCCCTTCAAAATACAGTCTATTATACATATAAATTGTTTAAAATAATCAGGTTTCCTTATTACAGGAATTCTCAGAGCATTTAGCATATTGATGTTCATGAAGACTCTATGAGAAAGAGAGATAATAAATAGGTATTCCCAAGCTGATTTGTCTCTAAATGCCATGTCCAAGATTAATCTTGAAGAATTAATGTTCCACAAAAAGAAAAAACAATGAGAAACTCAAAGTAATGCCTATCTCCTAGTGAATGCCCTCTCCTATCACCTTCAATATTTCAGTGAACCTCACTTTGTTCACTCTGGCTTATTTAGAGACTTGGCCTACAGAGCAGAACACTAAATGCCAACATTTACTATATACTATGTACTATGATTAAATTCAAGGGTAGCATCGTATCATCATGTATTTGCTCTACTTGGGTAATCTGAAGCTCTAAAATCTAGTTTTATAAGCATGGAAGTTACATCAATCCAATTCCTTTTTTTTAAAATGTTTTATTTATTCTTGAGAGAGAGACAGAGACAGAGACAGAGACACAGCATGAGTGAGGGAGGGGCAGAGAGAGAGCTAGACACAGAATCCGAAGCAGGCTCCAGGCTCTGAGCTGTCAGCACAGAATCCTACGTGGGGCCTGAACCCACAAACGGTGAGATCATGACCTGAGCCAAAGTCAAACGCTCAACCCCCGCATCCAACCAATTCTAGGAAGGGCATTAGTTCACTTTATATAAAAATGAACAGAACCAAATCGATATATAATTGGCATTTTCATGGATAAATACAAATCAATATAATGATTCATGAATGGTAAATATAAAATTGTTAAAATGTATAACAAGAAAATGCTGTTTCCACAGTTGAGAGGAATACAGCATTGCTAATTAAGTTCTTTCTAAAATATTATTTTTGTATGTGACCAAAATATTTCTCAACAATCACTCTTCTCAACAAACAATAATAATATTAAAGTGTCACTTGGGTTTTGGAATCAATTCAACATATCAATGCATCTCATTGATATTGTAAAATTGTTTATCATAGACCAAATTCCAGATGAGTAAAAACTTATTGCTGACAAATCAATAAATGTAAAAAAAAAAATGTAATTCACTCTACCAAGTGCAAGTGGGACTTAGTGAACAAGACAAAGATCCCTGCCATCGAGGAACTTATAAATTTACCACCTTACCACCATTCTACTTACTTTTTTTTGTTTTCAAATTATACTTTGATTATGCAATTTTCTGCTTAATACCATCAAATAACTCTTAATTTCCCATGGAATTAAGTCCAAAGACATTATCATGGAATCAAAGACATTTTATAATATGACCTCTAGCTACTTTCCAGCCATTTCTCTTACAACCTTCAAACATGACCATAGTGTAATAGGTATCTTAATTCTTTTTTTCTTTCACACATAAATTTATTACACAGAGCCATTAATGATAACTTTGTCTGAAATATCCTCATTGTATTTACCACATTGTAGAACCTCATCCATCCTTTAATGTCCACTATAAATTCCCTCTTTGGAGTACTCCTTTATTATCTTCCCACATGAATAGAGTTTTCACTAAAGTGTGTGCAATTAATGTAGGCCATGAAGGACCTTTTTAAATTTTTTCTATTTGTTCACACCTCCTGAGTATAACTATAGCATTTTCATGACACAAATGTAAGGTGACATTTATTGCCTCTAGACTTCCCCTTCTATTACATTCCCCCCATTAGAGATGTCCTCTCCCTTAGCATCCCCATCTTCCAATTTTCTAACCTCTTTCCCAAAGTAGGAGAGGACAGATTTCAAAATGTATATTTATTCATATCAGTTTTAACTTAATCAGACATTTGCATGTTTAAGCTTAATTTGTAACTGAAAAGTGAAATTTTTGTTTCTCCATAAAAGAATCCAGATAAAAACTATGAAACAAGGGAGATAAAGAAAGGACTAACAGAGTTTCTCATGGTCCAAAGAATCATACTAATCCTAAGACTGACTCTGAATATAATATTGATTCATCATTTTCAAAATTTTGATAAGTAGAATACTTTTTTCAGTACTAAGAGTACTTAAGTCTTGGTCTTAATGTTATCCTCTATATGAAATATTCCCAAACTCCTTCCAGAAAGATTAAATTAATTCTTTATTGATATCATTGTAGTATTTTTGTTTATATCATTAAAATCTCATTCATTATGCCAAAGCAATAGACCATTCAAAAGACAAATGACTTATTTCCCCACTCTGAGTGATCTAATTCATTTTCACTGTTCTATTATCGCTTTTAGAACATGATGAGTCCCAAATCTATAGCTATCCAAGATCTCTATGTTGAATTCCAGAACTTTAGAGCCAAGCATCCACACCTCAAGCCGAATTTATTTAAAATTGAACTAAAAATAATTCTTTCAATATGCTAGATCTCTTCCCATTTTCATTATTTTGTAAACTGGTACCACTATCCACTTAGTTAAATAATACTTTCCTCCCCCCCCCCCCGCCCTGCAGTAAATTACAAATTTCAAAATAAATTACAAATTTCAATCAATTTAAACTTTTTAAATATCTCCCCTTCTCAACAATATCTCCTTTGACAATGTTCCTTACTGGTTGGAGAAACATGTTAGGGAAGTTCTTTTACACACATGTATGGTAAAGTATTTTCAAAGCAATGTCCATAAGTGGACATGCTAGATACAGTATTCTGTGTCTCTGGAATCTATTTGGGGCATAAAGTTAAACAACTATTTAATCTAGTCATCCTCTTCATAACATATGTATTTCCTAATAGTTTAATTGTGGATAGTTTATTTTTCAGGTTGCCTCAGTGTTTCTAAATCCCATATCTATTTCTTGATATGTAATTTTTATTTTAATTATTTTTGTGACAAAAGTTCATTAAGGCACCTAATACTTACTATTTTTGACTGACACTTTGCAAACTGAACACCTTTACACATATGAAAACATTTTTTCTCAATGTGTTCCACAATTTTTTAATTTTTTTAACATTTATTTATTTTTTAGAGAGAGAGAGACAGAGAGAGGGAGAGAATGATCAGGGGAGGGGAAGAGAGAGGTAGACACAGAATCTGAAGGATGCTCCAGGTTCTGAGCTGTCAGCAGAGAGCTGGTCATGGTACTCGAACTCACAAACCGTGGGATTATGACCTGAGCCAAAGTCAGATGCTTAATGACTGAGCCACCCAGGCACCCCCACAGACAATTTTGATAAGTAAAATAAGAAAACCCCGAAACAGGGCATGATCAAGAAACAAAAGTTCAATCAAGATTATATGACATTATATATTTTCTATACCAGCTATGCCAAAAATTTTACGTCACAGAAATGATAACAATGAAATTCACACAGATTCCTTTATCCCCAAATCTGAAATTAATAACTCTCACAGGTGGGCAGCAAGGGAAGTATGTATTCACTTTGAGAGGCATCAAAAGATGATATTAGATTTCATGTATGGTACCTTTTTAGATTACCAAAATGGACTTGAAAACATTTTTCAAGTATAGTCTATGGGTATTTTCATGTTAATATGAACGTTAAAAAAATCTCACACATCTCATTCAATCAAATTAACTCAGTGACATTTACTGACTACCTACAATGTAAAAGACATTGTGCTTGCCCTATGGAACTTCTCTTTGGCCTTGGTTCTTGAATAAGAGTATTTTTATAATTGTCCTAGTATAAATAATGTTACTAGTTTCTTTGTGTCTTTTTTTATGTTCTATGCTCAAGTTACAAGAAGGCATTTATTAATAAAGAAGGTCCTTTAAGAAAAGGTTTATTACCACACAAATTTGAATCTGATAAAAAGCAACTACATATAATTTTATAGGGATTTTATATTGAACAGAAAATTATCAAAGCATAAAATGAAAATGTAAGTTTCCTTTATTTCCTATTAAAGTTGGATTTTTAATGGCCAGAGCAGATTCTCAAATTAATTATTTTACTGTTATTAGACTTTCATTTCTTGTATCCATCCTAAACTCTGTCCAGCATTCCTATGAACATTAGTGGCTCATTAGGAGTCTCTGAGTTAATCCGCAGGGCTAAACATTTGTTCCATCATTAAGGTCTGCTTTTCCCAGACTTAGAAATAAGCAGAAATCTAATTTTGGTTAATTTTATTGCCTAGGTCACAGTAGTAAATTCAACTCGGTCTGGAAACAGCTCTTATAAAATTACTTTTTATTAAAATGAACTATATGTTTTGTAGAAATGCAAAAATGTTCCCATTGAGGCAAAATTCCTTAAATGCCAGAATACAAAATAAAATTATGCTTATTTTCCTTAGGCATCATTTCGTATACTATTAACTCCATGACTTATATAATTTGATGACTCCTAACTTTTTCATAAACAAATTATAGTCATGACCACATATCAAACTTTTGTCAAACACACATGGGGGAGGATTTTATCATATTCTCAGATTGCCTAAGCAATTCCCTGATCATACTTTAAGCTCCCTAAGAAACATCACTCATGTATTGCTACAGACTGAATGCTATGTCTGCCTAAAATTCATATGTTGAAACCTAACCCCCAATATGATGGTATAGATGAGGGTTTGGGGTGGTAAAATTAATAACCTCAGAAAAGAGCTTCCAGGGAGCTCACTCACCCCTTTTGTCATGTGAAGACACAGTGAAAAGACAATTGTCTATGGGTTGGGAAGCAGGTCCTCATCAAACAACTAATCTGCCAGGGCCTTCATCCTGGACTTCGCAACCTTTAGCACTGTGAGAAATAATAACAATACTAATAGTAATAATAATAATAATAATAATAATAATAATAAATTTTAATAAGCATCCCAGTCTAAGGCATTTTTGTTATAGCAGTCCAATGGACAAAGACATATATCGTCTACCAATTTGAACTGAACTTTAGTTATGGGTGACCAGATGTCTATGCTCAAATTCAGTAAGAGCTCATTATTTAATGTTTTCATCCCTAAGTTGGTGTATGATTCCAAGTCAAGCACTTCCCTTTCCTATCTCTTGACGTAGAATGTTGAAATGAATATGATGCATGTTCTATTAAACATTATTTGTCCCTGGCTTAAAAGAAGAACTACTAACTGAAATTCTACATTTATAGATGGCATTAATTTTTTTCACTGTGTAAAATGCCAAGAGGACAAGGCTTAAATACGAGGCATTCTTGTGAGAAGTGATTTTGGAGCTTGTAGATGTGAGATCCAGCCCCTGGCAATGCCACTTACTATTTCCAGTCACTTAACCTCCCAGAACATCATGTTTTCTCAGCCATAAAATCAAGATTACAAATTCACCAACCATACAGGTAGTATTAAGGATTAAATTAGGTGAGATATTGGGTATAAAATCATTAAGGCATGTGAAGCAGGATGGAAAGAGTCAAGGGAATCAAGAGGCTAGAGTTCAAATTCCAGTCTATCATTTATTAATTCTGTCTCACTTTATTTCTCAATCCTTTATTTTATACCTCTGCAAAAATCTCAATATTAACAACTAGCTCTGGAATTGTTTTATGACTAAATGAGATGATAATACTTGGTAGGAACGCCTGAGTGGCTCAGTCAGTTAACCATCAGACTTTGGCTCTGTTCCTGATCTCGCAGGTTTGTGAGTTTGAGCCCTGTGTGGGACTCTGTCCTGACAGCTCAGAGCCTAGGGCCTGCTTCAGCTTCTGTATCTCCTCTCTCTGTGCTCCTGCTCTGCTCATGCTCGCTCTCTCTCCCTCTCTCAAAAATGAACATTTTTTAAAAAATTAAAAACAAAACAACAATAGTTGGTAAACTGTAACAGAAGTTTGCAAAGATACTATCCTAATAAGTAAAATGTGGATTAAAAGCAGAGATATGGAATCAAACAGACCTAGTTTGGAATCCCATTTTGCCACTTATTAGTTGTGTGAGTTGGGAAAGTCGCATGACTTTTCTGAGCTCTAATTTTTTTTCACTTGTAAAACTGGAATAATAAATAGGACATCAATTTTCACAAGAATTAATGAAATAATCTTAAGTTGGGGTAATATCTAAATATGCTCTTTTTATTAATATCTATGTTCTTATTATTGTTAAGAAATCTTGGAAATGGGGAAAATAACAAACTTAAGGATTGGCACGTATAAAGTCATGCTCTCAACAAAATGAAGAAAGTCATGCTTTCATGAAAAAAAATCCAATACAATCTTAAAAAGTGATGAATGCCAAAATGTCAAATAGGACAGAAGAAAAGGATCTGTTATTACAACGTATTTCCTAAAGACAACAGTCCAATGTGCTCGTGTCAACATTAAAGGTCAATACAATTGTGGGCATCATTTAAAAGGTTATTGGAAACAAATCAGAAAACATGATTTCTTTTTGGTTTTACACAGATATGTCAGGGGATGATAATAAAATGAAGTGTATAATTATTGTGACAAAATCCACAGCATTTGCTTTTATATTTAAATCATTTAAAATCATTTAAAAATGATTTCTTCCCTTATTAAACTACCATTTTAGTTGCTCTCAAGTAAAATGAGCAAGGAATGAACATTTATAAAGGAAATTAAACCCTCTTGATCTAGCATGGTCAGTGGTCAGATTGTATAAGTGGGGAATTAGCCTGCAATCATTGGTATAATGATATCACTTTATAATGAAAATCTGCCCTAGTTGGCTCTATTCAATATACTTAAAAATCCTTTACAAATCAAGATGCACCTATCTCCTGGATAATGATATGTTAAAGCATTTCTCATTATTGCATTTACAAATGCTAATTTAGAAGAATAAAAAATTGTCTCCTATTGATTTCCCTCAAAGAATACACTGTTAAAAAATCTTGGGCTCTTATTCTATTCCTTCTAAATTTCCCAAGTATTTTTCTGGAAGTATACTTTTTCTTCTCCTTACACTCACATTAAAAAAAAAGGAGTCACATAAGTGACAGTTGTTATCAACCGTGGATAGACATTGGAACCATTTCTGTAGCATTTTAAACACAAGAACGAAAATATAATAGTCTTGTTTTTAAAAACAATGAATGCCCATGATTATATAAAAAAATCATACAGAAAGTTATTCCTTATTCCAAAACTCCAAGTATCACTACCCCAAAGTATTGTTAACTATTTCTTTCATGTCTTTACAGAAATTATATGAGCAAGCATATTTTTCTATACTTATATCCATTTTAAAAATTCTATTAACATAAATAAGATCATCCTATACATAATACACTACGACTAGTGTGTTTAACTTCACAAAATATCCAGGGTATCTATGTATAATGCATGCATGTAGACACCATCTTCTTTTAAATGCTTGAAAATTTACCTAGGAATTAGTTACAAATGCAGCCTTGGATGATTCATTCATCTAAACTGAGGGGTATACTACAGGGAAAGCAGCCTGCTAGTTCTGAGAGTTCAGCAACCGTTCTAATTTTACAGAGAGAAGGTACAACACTGTTCTCCTTCCTGTCTTTTAGGGGGAGATTGGCTAGTTCTCTCTAGTAGATGTTTTGCTAACCCAATGCTGCAATGAATAGCTTTTGAATGTTAATAAAGTAGGTGGAGTTAAAGCATAAATCCATGTAAATGGGATTACTAAGTCAAAGGTTATGTTCATCTTTAGTTTTGCCAAATTGCCTTCTCAAATATTGTGTTAGTTAATACTCTCACCATCCCTGTGTGGTGGAAATATGTTATATACATTGGTGGGAATACATATATGTTTATATGTATGTATATATAAAACAAATACTTTTATTGAATAAATATAAATATGGAGAGAAAGATCACACTACAAACCAACATAATTATACCTTCTGTGACTAGGTCTGGAAATGTGTATATATACATAAAATATATAGATCTAAATATAGACCTATACCTAATTTTTTTCTGAAAAGCTCCCAAAGATAATCCTATCTATTAAGCATTTTTAGTAATCATTTCCTCTCTTTTTTTTAAAAAAAATTTTTTTTCAACGTTTATTTATTTTTGGGACAGAGAGAGACAGAGCATGAACGGGGGAGGGGCAGAGAGAGAGGGAGACACAGAATCGGAAACAGGCTCCAGGCTCTGAGCCATCAGCCCAGAGCCTGACGCGGGGCTCGAACTCACGGACCGCGAGATCGTGACCTGGCTGAAGCCGAACGCTTAACCGACTGCGCCACCCAGGCGCCCCTCCTCTCTTTTGAACCATACTAGATTTGTTACACAAACATTACTCGTGGAAATTTATCACCAGAATTTGCGACCCAATAAATATGAATTGAATCCACTAAACAATGTAACGTAAATCTCTCTGGTGATTTATATAGCCATGTTGTTCAGGAATTATGGTTCTACATTACACCAGACCCCATCCTACATGCAGATTCATTAAACACCAACATGATGGGGGTAGTATTTCCCTATTCTCTACTTAAAATAGACCTTGACTTGGAAATTCAAGTTGTGCAAAGGTTATCCCTGAAAAAAATTTAATATGATCAATCACAGTGCCATTACCAATTCTACCTCAATATTTTTGGCAGATTGTATTTTCCAAAGACAGCAAAAACATCTTGCACCCCACATACTCTTCTGCATTAAGACCTTGCCACTTCCTGATCAAAAGGTGGAGTTCATGTTCCCTTATCCTAAATCTTGGCTAGCTTAATGTTTTGATTCTACCAACAAAATGTGGTAAAAGTAGGAAGATATGAAATCTAAGGCTAGATCAAAGAAAGTCATATGGATTCCACTTTGTTCTTTTATAATGCTCACTTTCAAAATTATTTCTCTTAGAGCTTTTGTTTGTTTTTTTGTTTTTTAACCCAGTTTGCCAGGGAAGGTCATGTATAGATAATCTGATCAATAATCTTAGCTGAGCTTGTCCTTTGAATCCTACCAATAGAGGTACCACACAAAAGAAGAGGCCTCCAAATAATTCTAGCTTCCAGTCATTCAAGTCACCACCAGCCATTCAATTCTTCCCAGTCGAGGCTCCAGATATTTCTGAGCAGACGTAAGCACACCTCATTATGTCTTGCCTGAATTCGTAATCCTAAGAATCTTTTGGCAAAATAAAATGGCTGTTGTTCTATACCACTATGCTTGGAGTGGTTTGAAATGCAGTGATAGCTGCATCACTGACAGACTGTTTCATATTTATAATGTAAGAACAATTATCTATTGCATTTATTCATAATCACATAAAAACAAAATATTATTTAAAGTATGTTTAGTATTTGGGAGTTCATCAAAGGGGATTCTATATTCAACTTGAGGAAATACTAGATGCAGTGGACATTGTTAGTTGTCTACCCAGTAGCCCTAGATGGTGATCAATAGTTGGTCTAAATCAAACATGGTAGTTCTTTTCTCTTTGCTAGTTACTAGTTTAGTAGCAGGCTTGTATCCAAGTTCTGGCCAATAAAACCAGACTCAGATCCAATTGAGAAGTTCTGATAAATACTTTCCTTCCCTGATAAAATAATCAAGGGCTACACAGAGAATTATTTCCCAAAGTTCTGGTCATAATTGCCTTGTACTTTTAAAATTTGTATATGAAGGGGCGCCTGGGTGGCTCAGTCAGTTAAACGGCCGACTTCGGCTTAGGTCATGATCTCGCGGTCCGTTAGTTCGAGCCCCGCGTCGGGCTCTGTGCTGACAGCTCAGAGCCTGGAGCCTGTTTCCACTTCTGTGTCTCCCTCTCTCTAACCCTCCCCGTTCATGCTCTGTCTCTCTCTGTCTCAAAAATAAATAAAAACATTAAAAAAAAATAAAATAAATAAAATAAAATAAAATAAAATTTGTATATGAAGACTTAAGGCTTGATGCTAGAAGTGGTGGTGGCTATCTTCTGAACAAAAAGCTAAGGCCAAAGGAATTACAGACATTATGAACTGAAGCATAGGTATGATATCATTGATCCACTGAATAAAACCTAGAATCATGTATTTCCTATATTAAGCAAGACACCACATGCCTGTATGATTTAATCAACTTAGTGAGATTTTCTGCTGCCTGCAGCTGAATGTATTATAAATGCTTCTCTTTAGACACAGTTACTATCCACATATGGCCACTTTAGTCAATTCTTCATAATCTATTATGTGAATATTACTGAATTTGGGTAATGTAGTGGCCTTGTCAATGTGCATTCTAAATCTCCCATGGGGAATGAAGTATTACAGGGTTTTCAAAACTAATTTATTTGTAGAATTGTCCCCACTTTTTTCTTTAGGAGAGACATTCTGATTGGAAAATATATCCTTTGAGAAAGTGCTTTAGAGTCTCTCTCAACTTCTAAAGGGATGTCTGATTTCCCTTAAGCTCTTTCTGACTGACTATACATTCGACATCTAGGATCTCTGCTTTGAATGGAAGTTTGGAGAAGATCAGGGTGATGAGCTTTATTTACTCATGGAGAAGTGCTAGTATATGTTGTCCATATATCCATTCCCTCTTGTAATTTGGGATTTTACATATCTTTTCCTATGTTAGAAGATAAATATTCATTTTTGATTAAGAATATATTAGCCTTCCAAATAGAATCCAATAAAATAAATTTACATTTAGAAAGTTACATTTAGGAAATAAATACTGAACTCAGATCCAAATCACTTGGAAAATGTTTTGAAAGGTTAATTTTTCTCACCCCCTTTTAGACATCAGCTTCATTTGATCCTGGTAATACATAAAGAAAAAAATATTCATTTAGCATGACTAGAGAGTAAGAGGTTATGACAGCGTCAATGATTTTCTGTGTTTCTGTAGTATGCTATGTGATAAAAATGGTCAGTCTAGGAATACTTACA
This sequence comes from Leopardus geoffroyi, assembly GCF_018350155.1. NCBI lineage: Eukaryota > Metazoa > Chordata > Mammalia > Carnivora > Felidae > Leopardus > Leopardus geoffroyi. The sequence continues at coordinate 59,661,457 of NC_059328.1, forward strand.
TCTGTTGATTCAGTCATTAATAACCATGTGCAAAATACTGATGTGGAATACTAATAACTATGCCATCAAAATTATAATAATCCCCACTCCCCATGCATTCAACTAATATTGGATATTAGTAGATCCAGGAATGATGTTACAATCTCAAATTTAAAAATGTATCTCCAGGCTTTTTTGTTTAAAAATAACTGTGCCTCATTATTGTTAGTACTTTACCAAATGTAGATACCTTTCATTTTTTATAGCATAGCTACCTCTTCAAATGACAGCTAGTTAAGCTAGCAAGCTCACCCACATTAAGATTTTAAATATTAAATAAGTAACACATGCCCTTTGTCCAAAGCAAACATTTTTTTTCAGTATGTGCATGCATGAAAAAATGTCTCAAGTATTAAAATTTCATGTACTATGCCAAAAAAGGAATAAGCCCAGTGTTCCTTCAACCAAACTAAATAGATGGCTACTGAATGCCACCCATATATATTTGAGCTATATTCTCCTTTTCCTGTGCCTACTCTCTGCAAAGTTCCTCAAAAGCTAGTTTTAAAATGCATGTTATACTTGGTTTTCCAATTGTTTTTTCAAATGATAAACTTCTATTTATTACTAACTTGTGTGAAAGAATTAAATAGCTTTTTTTTAAAGAGTCGAAGTGCACATAAGATCTCACATACTGAGTTTTCAGTGAAACAAAAGCATCTGAAAATCAACCCTGCCTCAATCACTTCAGCAGGCAAGTCAAAAATTCCTGCAGGTGATGACAGCTAATACAGATGGTAACTTCTCCCCTCTGATTTTCTGCTCTGTGGCGGAGAAACAGATATTAAAGGAGTTAAAAAGCAACATACGGCTTGAGACCATAGAAAAGTAGTTGATCATATCTAAGGAACAACAACAAAAAAAAAATAAGCAGCTTTTAAAATTCTTCATAGTATTTAACATGCTCACAACTTGGAAGAAGGGTGCAAGTCAATTTTATTGTAATTCTATATTCAGTAGGCTAAATCTGGGCTCCACCAGCTGGGTTGTTAATACAGGTCAAGGAATAATTAGCTGCATTTGTTTCAGTTTTAGAAAACCTAAATGAGCTCTGTGTATGTTCAAAGCTAAAGAAAAAAAAAACAAAGATTTCTTTACTGATGTAATAGGTTCTGACAAAAACATGAGAGCAGAGAGCAGAGGATTATTACACTAGGATGCACTTATGAAAAAATAATGAATGAAGAACTGATATTATACTTGCAAAATTCAAATAAATGCCACAAGTCTGTAATAAATGGATTATGATGGTGAGAAGAGTCCGTGCTGGGTGTTCCTACTCATAGTAAGCAGGCCAGGAAAGAAAAGAGAACAATTCAATCCAGCCATCATCCAAAAGCACCAATAATTTTTATTCTATGGTACTCACAGACAATGGTGCACATAAATTTTATATCACCACAGGCCTTTGTGGGGAGGGAGAATTTGTAAGTTTGAATTGTAAAGAAATATGATCATATCTTACTTGGGAGTCTTTTAATGACATGTATAAGCTGAATAACTGGAGATCATACATTATTATAATTTTAATATTGGGAGTTTTATCTCAAAGCAAGTTCATCATAAATACACATATAATGAATGAAGATTATGTCCCTAAAAGCAACAACTCTGGCTTGGTAAATTCCAAAAGAGACAAAAAAAAAAAAAAAAAAACACAAATGCAGGGGATAGTACTAGTCAGTATTTTCTCCTTCCTTTACATCTTTGATCTCAAATGTAAATAATGCATGCATACTATATTTCTTTATAAAACAGACGAAGCAAATGTTTGCAGCTACATTATATTATTTTCTTAAAAATAACGGGATTGGAAGAGAAGTGGTTGCAAAGGGTTATGGACAATGATTGTATGCAATGTCCTCTAAATTACCTAGTGATTTTTTCACTCAAAGATTCATGTGCTGAAGTGGGAATCTATTTTGTAGTGACGTATGTGATTGGCGGCAGAGAAGACTTGAAAAATAGCCAGACTACACATCTCTGTAATATCGAGAACAGCATTAAGGAAGCCAAGCTAATTTCTCAGATTGTCATGTTTGAAACAAATATGCTTTAAAGGATACCATTTTCACTCTTCATCCTGCTAACAATCACTTCAACTATCTGCTCTAACAACTCTGCAACTTTGCCAGCTTTCCCTTTAGAAACTAAATTTGTATAAGAAAGTGTGCAAGTTGCACTAGGAAGAGGAAATAAGGAAGTGTCACTTGGACCTTCTATTGCAATCCTTCACTGAAACAAAAACTTCTGCGGTGCCTGGGTGGCTCAGTCAGTAAAGTGTCCAGCTTGGGCTCAGGTCATAATCTCATGGTTGGTGAAGTGGAGCCCATATTGGGCTCTGTGCTGACAGCTCACAGCCTGGAGCCTAATTAGGATTCTGTCTCCCTCTTTCTCTGGCCCTCCCCACTCACATCCTGTCTCTGTCTCTCTCTTTTTTTCTCAAAAATAAATAAACATTAAAATAATTAAACAAAGGGGAGAGGCCAAGATGGCAGAAAAGCATGAACGTTTTTGTTGCATCTCTCGTCCCTGAAACACAGCCAGATCAACATTAAACCATCCTGCACATCTAGAAAACTGATTTGACGATTAACACAATAATCTGCATAACCTGAACCACATAACTCAGCAGGTACATGGTGCAGAGAGGTGAACTGGGAGAGAGAGAAGCTGAGGAGGGCAGGGAGCTAGCTGTTTTTGCTTGTGGAGAGAGGACAGAGACAGGGGAGAGTATCGGAAAAGCACCCACCCCTCAAAAAAAGCAGCTGAGAAGAAAGTGGAAAAGTGTAAACAGCCACAGGGACTGAAAAAAAAAAAGGGAAAAAGGAGAAATAAGAGAGTTTAAATTCCAGTAAGACTCTATAAACAGGGGGAGTGCAGAGTATGAAACTCTGTGGCTCAATACCTGGTGAAGCTCTGGTGGGAAGGGAGAATCCCCAGGAGCAGAGAGTGAGGCCCAAGGAGTCTGAGGGCCACACGGGAAGAGGTGGTTACCCCTCTGGGAGGACATCTGGTAGAGGCTGGGTGGCTACCCCACAGGCAAAGGTGCCAGCAGACCCTGGAGAACAACCACTTCCACTGGTGCTAGAACAAATACGTTAAGTGGGAAGCCTGGTGCCAGATGTGTGTTGTGATTTATCATAATCCTTTAAACGCTGCTGCTACACGATTGCGTGAACTTTTTCTGGGGCGGGCTGGCACCTAGCCACAGTTTCTGGGCACCAGCAGCAGCAGGGTCCGATGAACATCCCTGGGGACAAGTGGGCATCCAGCAATTGTTTGGTGAGACCCTCCCCCAGAGGGTCTGAGCAAGTCAAAGCCATAGTACCTCAGAAGTGAAGGGTTGGGAAAAACAGCCACATCTGAGATAAAACTCAGGAGGGAGGTGCCACCTGGCAACCTGACAGCTTGGTCACAGTGTAAAAAGCAGGGAGTGGATGAGAGCCAGAGACAAAGGAGGTGTGCACCATTGCTGGTTGGGGAGAACAGATTTCTGATACTAGAAACTGGGTACCTGGGTGACACCATTTTCACCCTCTGGTGCATGCACAAACACGCCTACAGGCGCCACAACAATCCACCACAGTAAGCTAAGCAGCGCCATCTATTGGAAAGTGGAGCCATTACACTAAGCCCTATCCAACTAGGCTAAACTCACTTTTCAGGAACACCAAAAGTCTTTCTGCCTGCTTAGTTTACAGACTATAAGTGTTTCATGGTTTGACTTGAAATGGAAAGTGATGTAATTTCAATCATATTTCAGTCTGTTCGCTGGTCCATCTATTCAATTTCTTCCTTCTTTTTCTTTTATTTTCTTATTCTTGAACACAGAGAGAAAAAACTTAGTTTTCTTTCCAATTTTTATTAAAAATGTTTTTCTTTAATTTTTTTCTAATATATTTTTACTTCTTTGTAAATGTATCAAATTCTATTTCCAATCATTTCATTTTATTCTATTTCATTGTATTCATTTTTTTTCAAATTTTCAAACGCTTTCCTTTTTTCTTTTCTGTTTTTTCTTCTTCTTTTTCTTTTCTTATCTTTCCTTTTTTCCTCTAATATATCAAGCTGCTTTCCACAACCAGAACAAAAGACACCTACGATTTAACATCATTTATTTGACTTTTTTGTGTGTGCTGTTTTTAATTTTTCAATTTTAATTTTTTCCTTTATTAATTTCTTTTTTTCCTTCAAAATGAGGAAACAAATGAATTCACCCCAAAAGAAAGAACAGGAAGAAATGACAGTCAGAGACTAATCAACACAGACAAGCAAGATGTCTGAACAAGCAAGTATTTAGAATCGCGATAATAGGAATAATAGCTGGGGTTGAAAACAGATTAGAATCCCTTTACGTGGGGATAAAAGGAGTTAACAACTAGTCAAGATGAAATAAAAAATGTTATAACTGAGGTGCAATCTCAAACGGATGTTACAGTGGCAAGGATGGATGAGATAGAGCAGTGAATCAGAGATATAGAGGATAAACTTATGGAGAACAATGAAGCAAAAAAAAGAGGGAGACTAAGGCAAAAAAGTACAATTTGAGAATGAGAGAAATCAGTAACTCATTAAAAAGGAACAACATCAGAATCATAGTGGTCCCAGAAGATGAAGAGAGAGAAAAAGGGTAGAAGGGTTATGTGAGCAAATCATAGTGGAAAACTTTCCTAACTTGGGAAAGACACAGACATCAAAATCCAGGAAGCACAGAGGAGTACCTTTAGATTCAACAAAAACCGACTATCAACAAGGCATATCATAGTCAAATTCACAAAATACCCAGGGAAGGAAAAAATCATAAAAGCAGCAAGGGAAGCAGTAGGTCCTTAACTTACAAAAGAAGACAGATCAGGTTTGCAGCAGACCTATTCACAGAAACTTGGCAGGCCAAAAAGGAGTAGTAGGATATATTCAATGTGCTGAATTGGAAAAATATGCAGCCAAGAATTCTATATCCAGCAACATTGTCATTCAAAATAGAAGGAGAGATAAAAAGTTTCCCAAACAAAAATTAAAGGAGTTCATGACCACTAAACCAGCCCTGCAAGAAATTTTAAGGGGACTCTCTGAGGGGAGAAAAGATGGGGAAAATAAAAAAAGACCAAAAACAACAAAGACTAGAAAGAACCAGAGAACACCACCAGAAAGTCCAACTCTACAAGTAACATATGACAATAAATTCATATCTTTCAGGACTCACTAAAACATCAGTGGACTAAGTGCTCCAATCAAAAGAAACAGGTAACAGAATGGATAAGAAAATGTTATTCAACATAGTATTGAAAGTCTTAGCCTCAGCAATCAGACAACACAAAGAATAAAAGGAAACCAAATTGGCCAGGAGGAGGTCAAACTTTCACTCTTCACAGATGACATGATTTTCTATATGGAAAACCCAAAAGATTCCACCAAAAAACTGCTAGAACTGATCCATGAATTCAGCAAAGTACAGGATATAAAATCAATGCATGGAAATCAGCTGCATTCCTGTACACCAATAATGAGGCAACAGAAAGAGAAATCAAGGAATTGATCCCATTTACAATTGTACCAAAACCCATAAAATACCTAGGACTAAATCTAACCGAAGAGGTGAAAAATCTATACATTGAAAAGTATAGAAAGCTCATGAAAGAAATTGGAGAAGACACAAAAAATGAAAAATATCCCATGCTCCTGGATAGGAAGAACAAATATCGTTAAAATGTCAATACTACCCAAAGCAATCTACATATTCAATGCAATATCTATCAAAATAACACCAGCATTCTTCACAGACCTAGGACAAAAAATCCTAAAATTTATATGCAACCAGAAAAGACCCCAAATAGCCAAAACAATCATGAAAAAGAAAACTAAAGCTGGAGGCACCACAATCCCAGACTTCAAGATGTATTACAAAGCTGTATTCATCAAGACAGTATGTTACTGGCACAAAAACAGACACTCAGATCAATAGAACAGAATAGAGAACCCAGAAATGGACCCACAAATGTATGGCCAACTAATCTTTGACAAAGCAGGAAAGAATACCCAATGTAACAAAGACAGTCTCTTCAGCAAATGGTGCTGGGAAAACTGGACAGTGACATGCAGAAAAATGAACCTGGACCACTTTCTTACAACATACACAAAAATAAACTCAAAATGGATGAAAGACCTAAATTAAGACAGGAAACCATCAAAATCCTAGAGAAGAAATAAAGCAAAAACCTCTTTGACCTTGGCTGCAGAAACTTTTCACTCAACATGTCTCTGTAGGCAAGGGAAACAAAAACAAAAATGAACTATTGGGACCTCATCAAAATAAAAACCTTCTGCACAGCGAAGGAAACTATCAGCAAAACTAAAAGGCAATCGACAGAATGGGAGAAGATATTTACTAATGACATATCAGATAAAAGGTTAGTATCAAAAATCTATAGAGAACTTATCAAAGTCAACATCCAAAAAAACAAATAAACCAGTGAAGAAATGGGCAAAAGACATGAATAGACACTTCTCCAAAGAAGACATCCAGATGGCCAACGGACACATGAAAAAATGCTCAACATCACTCATCATCAGGGAAACACAAATCAAAACCACAATGAGATACAACCTCACACCTGTCCAATGGCTAACATTAACAACACAGGCAACAACAGATATTGGTGAGGATGCACAGAAAGAGGATCTCTTTTGCACTGCTGGTGGCAATGCAAAGTGGTGTAGCTATTCTGGAAAAAAGTATGAAGATTCCTCAAAAAACCAGTATAGAGATATCCTATGACCCAGAAATTGCACTACTAGGTATTTTTTTTAACGTTTATTTATTTTTGAGACAGAGGGAGACAGAGCATGAACGGGGGAGGGTCAGAGAGAGAGGGAGACACAGAATCTGAAACAGGCTCCAGGCTCTGAGCTGTCAGCACAGAGCCTGACGCGGGGCTCGAACTCACGGACTGTGAGATCATGACCTGAGCCGAAGTCGGACGCTTAACCGACCAAGCCACCCAGGCGCCCCTACTAGGTATTTATAAAAGGGATAAAGGTATGCTGTTTCAAAGGGGCACATGCGCCCCAATGTTTATAGCAGGACTATCAACAATTGCCAAAGTATGGAAAAAGCCCAAATGTCCATTGACGGATGAATGGATAAAAAAGTGGTATATATATACAATGGAGTATTACTCAGCAATCAAAAAGAAAGAAATCTTGCCATTTGCAGCTACATGGATGGAACTAGAGGGTATTATGCTAAGCGTAATTATTCATTCAGAGAAAGACAAATATGACTTCACTCATATAAGGACTTTCAGATACAAAACAGATGAACATAGGGGAAGGGAAGCAAAACAATATAAAAACAGGGAGGGGGACAAAACACGACTCTTAAATATGGAGAACAAACAGAGGGTTGCTAGAAGGGTTGTGGGAGGGTGTTAGGCTAAACGGGTAAGGGACATTAAGGAATCGACTCCTGAAATCATTGTTGCACTATATACTAACTAACTTGGATGTAAATTAAAAAATAAATGAATTAAATAAATAATTAAACAAAAAATTCTGAAGTGACTCATTACTCAATTAATGTGAGACACAATACCCCAATAACATATATAATGTTGGGTTTATATGGTAAATGATAAGTTCCTAAGTTGATATGATAAATTCTGAAGTTGATATGAAAAATTAAAATTAAAAAAAAGGACATTGGGATATTTAATTTTAGTGGTCAGTCCATGAGTTAAACTCAGAATACATTTCTTCTATGTGTATGTATTTATTTAAATATTTAGTAAGTACCTTTTATGGACTGGTTTTATACATGGGACATACCAATGAACAAAACACATATAAATCTAATGGAACTGACATTTGGCTCACAAATTCCTAATCTTTATTAGAATTAGAATAATCCTTTTTGTGGTTAACAGTGCAATTAGGAAAAAAGATTTCCCAAATTTGGCATAGAAAACATTTACAAAATAAACTGTTAAATAAACACTGAGGGTTTTAAACGCATATTTTTTAGAAAAGTAAGTTGTCCCTCTCTAAACTTCAAGTATTTATAATAGGAAACAAAGGTTGTATTACACATAAAATTGCACATTAGATCTTCAGACACTCTATATGATGGCAGTTGTTATTATTATGATTATGATTATTATTATTATTATTATTGGCAAGAAATAAATTGACCAGAGGCCCTGTTGTGTGTGGTAATGCTTTTCTCATGGAAAACTGCTTCCTGAGTTGCACATAGCATGTTGTTTCAAAATGGTGGACTGTGCCATAGGGAAAGGTGGCTTCCTGGTAAAATGTTTACATGAATTCTAAATGAGAGCTACTGTGCAGGGTGACTGCAGCTCACACATCATGCCTCTAATACTGCAGGTCGTATATATAACATCATTGTATTCTAACACTTGAGACCCTTCAGTTGAAATCCTATTACATAGCATTTCCCTGCCTCTGTCACCGTGGGACTCTGGTGAGCACTATAGGAAGTGTGCAGTTGAGTTTAGGTTTTGTGAAACACCAGGATGCAGGCAGGGCCATGGGAAAGCAACAAATTCAGTTACCTTTTCAGTCATGACTATCCTGTCATTCAAATCATGACTTGCCTCCACACTTTTCTCACTGTACTTCAACACTCACCACTGAAGTGGGGGCAAATGGAATAACAAATGCAAATATTTTATCTGAATTCTTGGAAGATGATTAGGAAGTTCTAGACTCATTAAAAAGAGCAGGAGTAAATGACACTACAAACACATTGATAGTCAGCTGCTCACTGGAAGCCCAGATGTGTTTCCTTCTTGAGGAGCAGTGCACCAAGAAGTCAGAATAAACCTTTTTCAGAATAAACCTTTTTGGAACAAGATGAAGACAATGAGTCATGAATTATGAGGCAGTTTTCTGCCTCTGCTTTATCCCATGCATAAAGATATCCTGCCTTCAATTTTTCATTCATTGGATTCTTCTATTCTTTCAACATATTTTTGAGTGTCAGTCACTCTGCTTAGGTACTGAAAATACAGCTGAGAATATATAGCTGTGGGCTCTGCTCTCACAGACTTACACACCCTTAGGAAAGCAATCATAGCAAGGCACAATGGCTACTAAGGTAAATGCTGCCTGGATTGCCATGGAAGCCCACAGCAGGTTCACCAAGCCTTCTGTTGGTCATCAGAACAGACCTAGAACAGAATAGAAGTGGCAAAGTGGGACCAACCAAGCAGACAGAAGCAAAAGGGTGGCAGAAAGTTTTGTACACAGAGAACAACATGGGAGAAAGCTTGGAGGCCAGGATGGGTAGAGTTTAAGAGGGAAGAGGGAGACCTGAGTTAAAGAAGGAGGCAGGGGCCAGATCCTGGTGGAGGCTAAAAATTACTTCAAGGAATTTGGGTTTTATTTGGGGCAACACGGATGCATAAACACATGTTTAAGAAGGGTAACAGCACAATTTGTGTTTCAGAAAATTCACATGAATTTAAATGATGCTGCTCTGTGACATATGACCTTAGGCATTCCTACATGTAAAAGACAGAGTACACCTACCCAGATATTTCTAATGGTTTTTAAATGAAATATGTCTTAAGTACAAAACCTGGAACAATCATACATATTTAAGTGAACAGGCTCTGGAGTATGTTTGTATCATACAGACCCTTCAGCTTTGCTATTATAGTGGAGTAATACTGTCCCCCTTCGTATTCAGTTCCACCCAGAATCTCAGAATGCGATGTTATTTGGAAACAGAGTCTCCGCAGATATAATTAGTTAAGGATCTTAGGGTGAAATCCTCCCAGACTTGGGTGGTGGAGGGTTGTATCTAACAACTTGTGTTATTATAAGAAAAGGAAAGAACACAGAGACACACACAGGGGAGGACATGTAAGGAGGAGGTAGAAATTCGAGTACACTGCCACGAGCTGAGGAGTGCCTGTGGCCAGCTTCTAGGCAAGGAAGGATTCTTGCCTAGAGCCTTCAGACATAGCTTGGCCCTGTCAGTGCTTAGATTTTGGATGTCTAATCTCCATAACTATTACAGAATAATAGATTTCTGCGTTTGTTTGCTTTCCAAGAAACCCAATTTGTAGGGCTTTGTTATGGCAGTCATAGAAAATGAATTCAGCTACATACTCTTGGTGTGCACCTGGGTAAGCTACACATTTTCTGTCTCATTTCCTTCTCTGTAAAGTAAAGATAATAATAACTAACTTACCGGTGACTATGTGAATTACATAAGGTTATCTATGTCCTGTCATTCAAACCATTACTTGTCTCCACACTTTTCCCACTGTATTTCAACACTTATAACTGAAGTGGGGGCAAATGGAATAAAAAAATGTAAGTAGTCTATCTGAATTCTTGGAAGATGATTAAGAAGTTCTAGACTCATGAAGAAAAAGCAGGAGTAAATGACACTATAAACATATTGTTTGATAGTCAGCTGTAGTACCTTGCTTGACACAGAGTAAATAATTAATGTTAGCTCTTATAACTACTGTGAACATACTACATAAATAATAAAATGAAAATGTTTAGGGGCACCTGGGGGTTCAGTTGGTTAAAGATTCCAACGCTTGATTTTGGCTCAAGTCATGAGCTCATGATTCATGAAATCAAGCCCCGTGCCAGGCTCTTGTGCTGACAGCACAGGGCCTGCTTTGGATTCTCTCACTTCCTTTCCCTCTACCCCTCATGCACGCTCATGCACGCTCTCTCTCTCTCTCTCTCTCTCTCTCTCCAGCTCTGTCTCTGTCTCTCTCTCCCTCTCAAAATAAATAAATAAACATTAAAAAAAGGAAGTGTTCAAAAGATTCAAAATATTTTAATTTGTAAAGCATTGTACCCAAACTTACACTTTGTAGTTTTCTTCCATTATCCATTGGTACACTCCATGATCTTTAATATTAAAACATTTAGTTTTATTGTAGAATTACTAAATACATTTGTCAGTCTTTAATCAAAATATGATCATACACTTTTAAGGAGAAAGATCAAATTGTCCTTAAAGTTGCATATTTCATTTTTCTCAGGATATTTTCAATGAATTTGTTAACACTTCACTCCTCTTCCTTCCTTAACTGCAGTTGTCCCTTCTTTTGTATAGAAACAGCACTGACCCAATAATCTTACTTTAAGAAGGTACTCACATTTCAATATAATTCTCTTGAGATTGTTTTAAGGAAAATAATAGAGTAAATGACAAAAATGAACTATCCATTGCAGTACAATTTATCATGGAGTGTTGCATACCATTATCTGAAAAATGTGCAGTGTAGTAATCACTTGGAGTAGTGCTAGCACATAATTGTATGCTAGTCATAAATTATAGGTGAATGGCAGTTTCAGCTAATGAGTGCCAAATAGCAGTACAGGCACTGTAGTGATTAGAGAAGATGTGGTTATGAATGCATTTATTACTGGTGTATTATAAAGCTTTTCAAATTAGAAATGGCAGGTATATAAATAGACACCAAGCTGGAACACCTATATCTACAAAGTAAAATACCAAAAGATACAGATAATTCACCATCCCCACCTCCTGTGTGTGTGTGGGTATGTGTGTGTGTGTGTGTGTGTGTGTGTGTGTAAAGAGAGAGAGACAGAGAGAGAGAGAGAGAGAGAGAGAGAGAGAGAGAGACAGAGATAGCTAGAGAGAGAAAGAGGTGAATTAAAAGCAGAAACTAAGAACAAAATAAACCATCTGCTTATATGCTCTTTCTTCACAAACGCTTCCACCATATTAAATTCATTTTATATCACTTTAAGAAGAACTTGGGAATATTTTTATAGAAAAAAAGAGTATTTTTCCCTCTTTTTACATCTTAAATTTCATTTATGTTGCTTTTTTGATGTGTGAACAAGGTGAACTCTCCACTGGCTGGCTGTATTAGCATTTGTCTCTCTAAAGCAGATTTCAAAATCCACAAAACAGCTACAACTTTATGCCACACCCCATAGCTATTATATATTTAACTAGTCCCTAGCTATGCTTGGGATGCTATGAAATTTCGATTTATTTTGATACAACTGAACCGAAAGTTAATTTATGAAGTAGAATTGAATATCAATGATTTCAGTAATATTTCTTCCCCAGTTGATTCTTAAAGATATTTTGTTTATTTGGGGCGCCTGAGTGGCTCAGTCAGGTGTCCAACTTCGGCTCAGGTCATGATCTTGTGGTTCGTGGGTTTGAGCCCCACGTTGGGTTCTGTTCCGATAGCTCAGAGCCTGGAGCCTGCTTTGGATTCTATGTCTCCCTCTCTCTCTGTCCCTCCCCTACTCATGCTCTGTCACTCTCTCTCTCTCAAGAATAAATAGACATTTAAAAAAAGGATATTTTGTATACATTAGTTTGTTGCTGCTTTTTGATTAGAAAATGAAAACTCAATAAACACAACTTTTAGTCGTAATACTAAACAATGGTGTTTCCACAAAATCTCATTTTAAGAGTTATTACAAGATTCAGTTGCAGAGGTGAGTGAACAGAAAAAAAAATGTATAGGAAAATGTAAGTTTTTAAAGCATAAATTATACCATTTTCTCTCAAATGTATGTTAAAAAATTATAATAAAATGAGTAACTACACAAAAATAACATTTTAATTATTCTTATTACCCTGCTTTTGCCCTACAGTCTTTATGTCGTTTCTCATAAACTGCCTTTCTATTAGATTTCTTTGAGTAGTTTTGTTTATTATTTGGACACAAACAAATAGGTATGTGCCAAAATAAAAATGGCTTTTGCTGAGGAAGCTTTTATTTCTGAAAATTAATTTTAAACTTCTTTTCAAGAAATAGATTATTGGCACAAAATTTACTATGTTTTTATTTTTTTCCAAAGTACATTTTTATAATCCTTATTTTTTAATTAAAATAGTATGTAGATACATTCTCTTGGTATATTTAATGTCTTCATATTTAAAAGTATATAAAAATTTTATAACTTCTCAAGTTCTGCATGTAAAGAGCTTGGAAGTTGCCACTCTATCCTAACTATTAGCAAACAAACAAACAAACAAAAAAAAACTGAACAGACTGAAAAATCAACAATTCTCCTTGGATCTGTAAGGGAGTGAGGACAAAGAGCAAGCCACTGCCCCCAAAATTGGAGGGGCCTATAGGTAAATACAAGGAATCACAGCTTCCCAGAGCAGGAATTAAAGGGTGAAAGCCATGAGGGAAACCAGTCCCAAAGGTCGGAACACCTAAGTTGTAACTGAAAAATTGCTGGAGGCTCAGTATGGACAGTCTGAGTGTAAACAATTTCAGGAGGACCCAGTCACAAAAGCACCCACGCACTTTTGTGACCTTTTTCTTCAGGTGCCCAACCAGATTCTCCTAGTAAGAGTGAAGAAAAATCCCCGTTGTAATTCTAATAAGGAGAGAGGTAAAGGAACCATTGTGAAATATACCAGATCGCTTCGTTGTTCTTAACAAGGTCTTCCCTTAAGAGAAATTTTATTTAATCAGAGCCTAACCTCTCTGGGTTTTATCAGAGCCTAACTGATCTGGAGAAAGGGAAATGCCAACCAGTCACCCCTAGGCTTTGATAAAGGATAAGGGAAATACTCTATTCCACCCACTCTAACCTTGTATGTGGGAGAAAGTAATACTCAACCCCACATCACTCTAAATATTCTATCCCACCTAATTGGGGGTGGGAAGGAGACACTGAGTAATATTTGTGAAGCTCACAGCCCAGAGACATAGGATCAATACAAAACTGAGGCCTAATCATAGGGACTATGGAACATTCCCCCTTCCCCCATAACTTACCAGCAAATTTCTAAAAGCCTATTTGAGCAGTTCCTTTTACTCCTTACATCATGTTTGACTACCAAAAAAAAAAAAAAAAAAACTATAAAAAAATACTGAAAGACAACAACAACAACAACAACAACAACAACAAGAATAACAAAACCATTTAAAGAGACAGAGCAAGCACCAGATTCAAATATGGCAGGGATATTGTAATTATCAGAGGGGGAATTTAAAACAACACTCGTCAATATGCTCAGGGCTTCAATGGAGAAAGTAGAGAACATGCAAGATCAGATAGGCAATGCAAGCAGAGAGAAAGAAATCTTAAGGAAGAACTAAGAAGAAATGCTAGAGATAAACAACAACAACAACAACAACAAACACTGTAACAGATATGAAGAATGCTTTTGACTGCATCCTAGTAATGGGACATGGCTGAGGAAACAATATCTGAGCCTGAATATATAGCAATAGAAACCTCTAAAAAAGAAAAGCAAAGGGAATAAATCTGATAAATTCAGAACAAAATATCCAAGAAACTGTGGGACAACTACAAAAGGTGAAACCTGAATCAAGAGTATACCAAAAGAAGGAGAGAGGAAGAAACAGAAGAAACATATGAAGTAATAATAACTGAGATTTTCCCAAATCAATGTCAGACACCAAACCACAGATCCACTGAGTTCAGAGAACACCAAACAAAATAAGAAAATCAAAACAAAACAAAACAAAACAAAACAAAAACCTACAGCCCTACAGCTTTGCATATCATTTTCAAACTACAGAAAATCAAAGATAAAGTCCTAAAAGAAGACAGAGGAGGAAAACAAACAAACAAACAAACAAAATAAATAAATAAATACACCTTATGTATACAGGAACAAAAACAAGACTACAGCTGACTTCTTCTCAGACAATGCAAGTAAGAGGAAAGCAGACCGAAATATTTAAAGTGTTTTGAGAAAAAAATCACCAACCTAGAATTTTTAGTCTGTGAAATGGACCTTCAAATGTGAAGGGGAAATAGATTTCCTAACAACAACAACAAGAAAAAACTGAAGTAATTTGTTGTCAGATTTACCTTGTAATAACTGCTACACTAAAAAGTTCTTTATAGAAAGGGGAAATAAGGGTCAGACGTGAATTCTCATAAAGAAAGAAAGAGCATAAAAGAAATGGAATGAATAAAGGTAACACAAAACTTTTATTTATCTTATTCTTCATTAATCTAATACATAACACTTTGGTTAAAATGATAGCAACAATGTTATATATATTCACGTCTAAATAATTTATATTCATGTATAATATACATATATTTATATATATATGAATAACATCATTAATACAAGGGATAGGAGGGAGGAAGTAGCATTATTTTGTTATTATATGGTATGCTATCTGAAAAGTGGTATAGTGTTATTTGAATGTGGACTCAAATTAGCTGAAAATGTGTATGTCAAATTCTAAGGCAGCCACTGAAAAATAAAATAAGAAGTATAACCAATATGCTAAGAAGGGACAGAAAATATAATAATATAAAATTTTCAATTAAAACCACAACGAGAAGAAAAAAAGTAGAAGACAAAACTCGGAACCAAAACTAGGGCAATAAATAGGAAACAGCAATAAATATGGTAAATATCAATCCAACTACATTAGTAATCACTTTGAATGCCAATGGTTTCAGCGTACCAACTAAAACACAGAGATATTTGAGTTAATGAAAACTCAAGCTTCAACAAAGTGTTATCTAAAAAGAAATTCATTTTAAATATAAAGGCATGTATTAAAAGTAAATAGGTAAAGAAAATATACCAAGCTTACATTAATCAAAAGAAAGCAGGAGTAGTTGTATTAATTTCAGACAGGGGAGACTTGAAAGTAAGGGAAATTATCAGGAATAAAGAGAGGAATTACATAACGATTAAGGGGGTCACGTCTCCAGGAAGACATTGTAAGAAGAGGCCTAATGACAGAGGGACTATCTATATGAGGCAAAAACTGATAGAACTGCAGGGAGAAATAGATGAATCCACTATTATAGCTGGAGCCTTCAACACCCATCTCTCAGAAATGGACAGATCCAGAAGGCAAAAAATCAGTAATGACATAGTCGAACTCAACGGCAACATCAATCAATTGGAGAAAACTGGCATCTACAGACTAATCCAACATGAGAAGAATACATATTTTTCACAAGTCTACATGGAATATTCACCAAGACAGACTTCATTTAGCCATAAGGCACACCTCAATAAATTTAAAAGAATAGGAACCATACAATGTCTGTTCTCAAACCATAATGGTATTTATCTACAAATCAGTAACATAAAAGTAACAGGAAAAATCCCAAAATACATAGATATTAAACAACACACTTTTAAATAACATATGACTCAAAGAAATCTCTAGAGAAATTTAAAAATATTTTAAACTACATGAAGGTGAAAATAAACTTATCAAAATGTGTGGGATGCAATGAAAATGGTGCTCAGAGGAAAATGTATAGCACTGAATGTCTATATTAAGAAAGAAGAAAGATCTAAACTCAATAATCTAAGTTTCCACCTTAATAAACTAGAAAAAGAAGAACAAATTAAACACAAATTAAGCAGAAAAAAATTAAATAATAAGAATTAGAGCAGAAATCAATGATATTGAAAACATCAAATCAATATGGAAAATCGATAAAACCAAAGCTGTTTCTTTTAAAGGAGCAATAAAATCGATAAGCTTCTGGCCAGGATAAATAAGAAAAAAAAAAGATAAATGAAACAAATTACTAAAATCAGATGAAAGAAAGTCCATTAAGAGATCCCACAAAGATAAAAACAATAATAGAAGATAATAGAACAATTCTATGCCAACAAATTTGAAGCCTGGATGAAATGGGCTAATTGCTTCAAAAACATAAACTTCCACAACTCATTCAGGGAGAAACAGATCATCTGAATAGGCCTATACCTATTAAATAAAATAAATCAATAATTAATAATCTTCCAAAACAGAAGCTTAAGTCCCAGATGAATTCACTAGTGAATTCTACCAAACATTTAAAGAAGAAGGTATAGCAATTCTCTACAATCTCTTTCAGAAGCTAGAAGCACAGGGAGTACATTCTAACTCATTCTATGAGGTCAGGAATACCCTAATACCAAAGCTACTCAAGGACATTAAAAAAAAAAAAAAGCTACAAGTCTCTTTCATGAGCACGTATGCAAAAATCCTCAACCAAATATTAGCTCATTGAGTCCAACAATGTGTAAAAAGAATGAATACACCATGACCAAGGGCAATTTATCAAGTATTCAAGGGTAGTTCAACATTCAAAAATCAATTAATGTAATCTATGACATCAACAGGCAAAAAAAAGAAAAATCACAATGATCAGTAGATGCAGATAAAAACATTTGACAAAATCTACTATACATTCACGATAAAAACTCCTAGTAAAATAGAAATCAGGGGGGATTTCCTCAACTTGATAAAGAATAACTACAAAAATCTTCCAGCTAACATCATACTCAATGGTGAGAAACTTGAAGATTTCCCATCAGGTACAAGGCAAGGCTGTCCTCTCTCACCACTGCTTTTCAACATTGTACTAAAAGTCCTAAACAATAAGCTAATGCCATAAGACACAAACAGGAGATAAAATACATATAGACTGGAAAACAAGAAATAAGGCTGTTTTTGTTCCCAGATGACATGACTAAGTATAAAATCCTAAAGAATCAATATAAGAACTCCTAAAACTAATAAGTGATTATAGCCAGGTTGCAAGATATAAGGTTAATATATACAGAAGTCAGTCACTTTCTAACACATGAGCAATGAGCAAGTGGAATTTGAAATAGAAATACAACATTAACATGTCATTAATGAAATGCTTGGGTGTAAATCTAACAAAATATGTATAAGCTCTATAAAAGGCAAACTACAGCACTTGGGTGGCTGAGTTGGTTAAGTGTATGACTTCAGCTCAGGTCATGATCTCATGGTTTTTGGGTTCAAGCCTTGCGTTGGGCTCTGTGCTGACAGTGAAGAGCCTACTTGTGATTCTCTCTCTCTCTCTCTCTCTCTCTCTCTCTCTCTCTGCCCCTCCCTGGCTCATGCTTTATCTGTCTCTCAAAATAAATGAATAAACTTTTTTTAAGGACATATTACAACACTCTGATGAAAGTAATCAAATAAGAACCAAATCAGTGGAGAGATGTTACAGTTCATGGAGAGAAAGGCTCAGTAGTGTCAAGATCTCAGTTCTTTCCAAGTTGATCTTAGATTAAATGTCATTTCAATCAAAATCTTAGCAAATTATGGACAAATTGACTCTAATGTTTATATGGAGAGCCAAAAGACCTAGAATAGCTAACATATTATTGAAGGAAAAGAACAAAGTTAGAAGACTGGCATTACCGGGCTTCAAGACTTACTATAAAGCTATAGTAATTAAGGCAGTGTGGTATTGGTGAAAGAATAAACAAATAGATCAACAGAAAAAATAAAGAGCCTCAAAACAGACACACACAAATTAGTTAACTAATTCTTGACTAAGGAACAGAGGCAACACAATGGAGCGAAGATAATCTCTTCAACAAATGATGCTGGCAAAACTGGACAACCTCATGACAACACAAACAAACAAACAAACACCTTTCACCTTCACAAAAACTAACTCAAAATAGATCACAGACCTAAACATAAAACACAAAAATATCAAACTCCTAGATTACAAGGATAGAAAATCTAGATAGCGTTGGTTATGGTGACGACTCAGATATAATACCAAAGACACATCCCATGAAACAAATAATTGATAAAAGGTAGTTTTCCTCAAAATTAAAAACTCTGCTCTACAAAAGACAATGTCAAAAGAATGAGACAGCCACAGACAGGGAGAATACATTTGCAAAAAGATACATCTGTCTGATACAGTATTGTCATTAAAAATACACAAAGAACTATTAAAACGGAACAACAAGAAAATAAACAATCCAAATGGGCAAAAGACCTTAACAGATACCTCACCAAAGAAGACATACAGGTGGCAAATAAACATATAAAAAGATATTCTACATCATATGTCATTAGGGAAATGCAAATCAAAACAAGATACCATTATAAACATGTTAGAATAGCCCAAATCCACATTATTTGATAACACTAAATGCTGGTGAGAATGTGCCACAACAGTAACTTTAATTTATTGCTCATGGAAATGTAAAACGGGATAGCCACTTTGTAAGACAGTCTGGTGGTTTCTTACAAAACTGAATATAGTTTTACCGTTAGATCCAGCAATCATAATCCTTGATATATATCACCCAAATGAGGTGAAAATTTGTCCTCACAAAAATCTACACATAGATGTTTATAGAAATTTTATTAATAACTCTTTTTATGTGATTTAGCCAGGCGATTTTTCTGTGGATACTGGAGGAAAATTTGTGTTCTGTTTTTCCTGGATAGAATAGTTAGAACTATGTATTCTAAAGTATGCTCCAAGTAAAAAATATTCTTGCTGAAAACAACAACAACAACAACAACAACAACAACAACCTTAACCAAGGGCACTCATTTAAAATAAAGCCTATCAGGGGAAAGTGATTAAGTGTACACTTATGATGAGCACTGACTAGTGATGTATAGAATTGTTGACTCATTATATTGTACACCTGAAACTAATATAACACTGTATGTTAATTGTGCTGAAATTTAAAAATTAATAAGAAATAATAATTAAACAAAATTACTTTTTTTAAATGAAGTTGGAAGAGGCCATGAGCCAAGGACACAGGTGGCCTCTAGAAGCTAGGAAAGGCAAACAAATGAATTCGTAGCTAGATCCTCCAGAAGGAATATAGCTCTGCAAATCCATTTTGGACTTCTGACCCTGCCCCCCGCCCCCCATAACTGTAAGATAATAAATTTGTATTCCTTTAAAAAAGGGATCGAGGGGTGTCTCTGTGGCTCAGTCAATTTAGTGTCAGACTCTTAATTTCAACTTAGTTCATGATCCCAGGGTCATGGGATCAAGCCCCACGTTAGGCTCCATGTTGAGCATGGAAACTGCTTAACATTCTCTCCCTCCCTCTTCCCATTTCCCCCACTTGCTTTCTCTCTATATATCAAAAAAAAAAAAAAAAAAAAAAGGATCAAGACAAAAATAAATAAATAACTGCCCTAACTTGGAAACAATGAAGATGTCCTTCATTACATGAATGGATAAATAAGCTGTGGTATATCCAGACACTGGAATACTATTCAGTGCTAAAAAGAACAAATTATTGAGCCATGGAATGACATGGAGGAATTTTAAATTCATATTACTAAGTGAAAGAAGCCAAGCTGAAAAGGCTCCATAGCATATATTTCCAACTATATGACATTCTGTAAAAGGTGAAACTATGGAGAAAATTAAAAAATCACTGGTTGGTTGGAGTTGGATTGGGGGATGAATGCATAAGCACAGCACAGAGAATGAAGGGCAGTGAAATATTCTGTATGATACCATAGCGAGGGATACATGTCATTATACATTTGTCCAAACCCACAGAATGTATAACATCAAGAGTGAACCCTAATGTAAACTATGAACTTAGAAAAATAATGATGTGTCAATGTAGGTTCATCCATTGTAACAAATCTATCACTATGGATGGGGGATGTTGATAACTGGAGGTGGTTAGCATGTCTTGGGTTTGAAATGCACGGAAAATCTCAGTACCTTCCTCTCAGGTTTGCTGTAAATCTATACCTCTCAAAAGAGATAAAGTCTTGGGGCACCTGGGTGGCTCAGTCGGTTAAGCGTCCGACTTCGGCTCAGGTCATGATCTCACGGTCTGTGGGTTCGAGCCCCGTGTCGGGCTCTGTGCTGACAGCTCAGAGCCAGGAGCCTGTTTCAGATTCTGTGTCTCCCTCTTTCTCTGACCCTCCCCTGTTCACGCTCTCTCTCTTTCTGTCTCAAAAATAAATAAATGTTAAAAAAAAGATAAAGTCTTAAAAAGTAATAAATAATAATAGTTACAAGAAAAAAAAAAGTGCTGTCGTACTTTGAGTTTTAAATATTTTCATTTTTATAAACTATGTTAAAACAATTTTCTTTGTGATTTTATGTGTGTAGTATTTCTGTGGTACACACAAAATGTGATCACATTTTGCTTTATTTGCTCTGTCTGTGCTAATGCATCTTATCTTTTATAAGCTCCTTGAGTGTAGGGACTATGTCTCATCTTGTATCTTTCCTAGATTTAACACAGTGTCTTGGAATAGTAGGTGTTCCATAAATATTTATAGAACAAGTAATTTAATATATATTTAAAACCTAACAAATCGAGCTCTGGCAAATCCAACACTTTAACAAATAGAAATCTGTATTATTTCTGCAATTCTCAATAGATTGTGTTGATGTTTTTTAAAATTTTAAAATTGTGCTCAGCAAAAACTGATAGTGTTCTAATTACAAAAATTTGGGAAAATACAAATATGTATGTCCTGCTAGGATCATACATTCAAATTAGATACTAAGCTATTTTCAATGAGTCAATAAAAATATTAATACTAACATGTTTTAAGCACTATAATATTGTAAGTGTATGTTTCAGACCCCTTTTAGTGTCTAGACATAGTATAGGAAGTTCATATTAATTTTCACTATAATTCTGTGAGATAGGAATTGGAACCAGCCCAAACACAGGCCTATTCTGAGTCAGATCACTTCTAGGAAATAATACACATGAAAATTTAAGACCAATAATTATTTTAAATTATAAATGCCTACATAACTCTTAGAACATCGTGGACTCTAAAGGTATCTGTACCATATTTGACGGCTTTGGAGTACTGTCATGGTGACTGGAATACTATATATCTTTTTCTATTGTTGAAATTCTGTATCTAATGCCACATAGCTACTAAGTGATAGACACCGTAATTCAAATCTAGGTCCATCTCATTCTGAAATTGATGTTTTCAGAACTTTTCTCTAATGTTTCTCATGGTTATACTGATTTCATCTCATTCCAATTCATACACAAGGAAAAGATTTTTAAATAACCTAAACAAAATCTAGTCCCCAAAATGTGTTCTTATTCTAATTTCTAGAATCTAGCAATGTCCCCTTATTTGGAAAAAAGTTATTTGCAGATATAATTAAGTTACAGACTTTGACATGAAGAGATCATCCTAAACTATCCAGGTGGGCCCTAAATCCAATGATGAGTATTGTTATAAGAGGCATATAGGAAAGATTTGACAGACAGAAGAGGAGGAAGCAAATTGATAAAGGAAGCAGAGATTGGAGTAATGCTTCTCAAAACCAAGGAATAGTTGGAGCTCCCATGATCTCGAAGAGGTAAAGAACAGAATCTCCCTTAGAGACTTGGGGGGAAGCACCACCTTACTGTACCTTGATTTTGAACTGTTGGGCTCCAGGTGTAAGAGGATAAAATCTATTGCTTTAAGCCACCACATTTAGAAACTAATACACATTTTCATTTTGATCTAGAAGCCACTGAGATTTTAATATACCATGCAGAAAGACAGTACAAAAAATCTTATTTGAAACATTTATCTTTAAACAATATTTGAAAATTACTTGGGGAAAAAAGTAAATGATTGATTATCTTTTTTCCCCATTACTGAGCAAAATATATATCACAGGAGATGATAAAACCAGATGCCAAGTTTGTGATAAATATGAATGAGACAATACTTATCTTTATTAGGAAGAATACACAGAGAACATAAGGATAGGGGAGTAGAAATTAAGAGGATGCCCTGAAGAGACTGCCTGGCTCCAGTGTTGATGCCTAGTCTATGGCATACTGGGTCTGCACTATTAACAGGATGATTTCTTTCTCCCTCCTTTCTTTGAAGTCCTTTCCTCTCTTTCTCTTTGCTTCCTTCCTTCCTTCCTTCCTTCCTTCCTTCCTTCCTTCCTTCTCTCCATCCCTCCATCCCTTCCTTTCTTCCTTTTTTCTTGAGCACCTTGGGAGCCCATTCTCAGGTTCATGCTGTATTTTTATTTGATTCACTCATTGTGCAAAAGAAATTTTACCAGAGGAATTTAGCATTTTTACAGAATGCAGTCAAGGGAAGTAGATTACTTAGCAAAACCATCATCTCCACTCACCTGGAGCTCTTTATCTTCTCACTGCAGATACTCACACCACTGCCTCAGCAATCGAGTCTAAAGAATATGTCCCGTGAACATTAACCACATTTCCTCAGGAAATACATAACTATTGATTCTGACATGTTGATTTTCTCTATAAAATTGTTCACTATCTGTTTTTATGACATTAAAAGAAGCTTGAGATTTTTCTATCTTAACAATATTGCAGTCAAACTGGATTAGGCCCTAATTAATAATACATATTCTTATCTGAGTAATAAAAAGAATAAGATACTAATCATGCTTCTACATTTTGAATCTGTATAGTTTTTAAATTTGGGTTTCTTTCTTTGAATTTTTTATAGATAATTGAATTAAACTATTTTAATATTCAAAATAAAAATATTCCACAAATTTATACATATAATTATAATTAAACATATAATTTATCAGCTTTGAATATAGCACTAATAAGTAATCATTAAAATTAATGAAACTAATAATCATATGTCCTGATTTGCTACCAATGTTTAAAAATTATTTAGTCTCCTTTATGGCTGATGATATACTATTTTTGCAAATGTTTACATATGAATTTACCTTCTCAACATCAGAGATCAGTATCTCTTGTTTATTCCATAAATAGGATAATCCAGGTCACCTATTAAAAGGTACATACCTGAATCATGGTGTTCCACCATCATGTTGCACTAAAATTAATGGAAGCTTCAACTAGCTCAAAAGACTGAGAATGAATATTGTCCCTTTTTTTTATCAATCATTCCTTAACTCATGTAATTCATTCTGTTCAGTTTGGTGCTCACAGAAATGCCTCATGCTAATAGGAGTCTAGAGGAAAAACCTAACATTAGGAGAAGACATATCAACTCTTGAGTCATTATTCTCAATTCCAGAAAGGGTTATTTCCTACTGCATACATGTTAAATCACTTATTGAATAAGCATTACAAATGCCAAAGAGGAATTCAGACTTTGCTTAAGACTTATATAAAGAATTTTAAATGTATTCCTGTGACAATGCAGAATATAGTCAACATAATTTTAGAAGTAGAAAAAAAAACAACCTAAGCTTTTATTTTGGGAGGTGTGGAGGCGTTGATAGTGGCTATTTTCTTTCTGGCACAGTGGCTATTTTCTTTCTTTTGCCTTCTTATATTTACTTTCCCATTATTCACAGTTCTCTGAAGTGTGTTAATATGCCAAGACTATGTCTTAGGACCTTAAAAATATTGCAACTTAAATAGATAGAGACAATTTGATAAGAAGGATGCAATACTGTGGAATAGGCACAGTATTATGAAATTAACCTAAATCTCTGTCAGATCTGTGAACTATTCTTCTTTGTCCATTTCTCATGCAAAGGTTGGAAATAAACAGTGTTTTTGAAGTAAGGTCTGACAGTACTTTTACAGGAGCTCCTGGATCTATACAATGGAATCAACACAAACATGATCTAATATTAGATAAGAGTCCATAACTTTCTCTGCAAAAGAAAATATGCCTCACTCTGAACTCCATATCCTCTAACTGTACTGGGATGAGTCCTACTTGTAGATCCCTATTAGTCATGTGAAGGGACTGAAGCCAAGTCCCTTCAGTTCTCTGTGGCTTTTTCTTCTCTATAAAACACAGGCTTTAACTGGAATAGATAATCTCTAAAATCCCCTGTATTTCAAAATTTTAGGTATTAGATTTACCTTGCCATACAGCCAAATTCTCTTATTTTGAAAGAGATTAACAATGAATTTAATCACCCAATATTTTGTAAGAGAAAACTACTTATTTTCAGTTTCTCCCAAGTACAGAGAGTCTGGCTATTTTCTGCCATCATCATCAGGGAAAATGTTCACCGTACATTACATTTTCAACAAATACATTCCTAACAAATTCAGTCCATATTAATGTTCAGTATTGGGCTCCAATACTATCTATCTATGAATGAATCATATCTATTCATTATGAATCATATCTATTCATTATCTATTCATTACCTATTCATATCTATTCATTATCTATTCATATCTATTCATTATCTATTCATTATGAAAATAGAACAGTTTACATGTATAAGACACAGGCATAAGCACAAAATCTAGAATAAATTGATCTAAAACCCCAAAAAGAAAAGTTTACATTTTCATGGGTTTTGTTTCATTTTGTTTTGTTTTGTGTTTCTTTACTTCAAAAACTCACATCACTACATCATAACCTTGAAACACAGTTAAGAGATTGCATTCAAATGTAGATCATTGATGCAATGCAGATCCCATCAGTTTATATAATATGTACATGAACCAAGAGACAAAAGAGTAATGAGGCAAGTGCCTTTGACAGTATTCTGAAATTTCAGTGCTATTGTTTTATTTTATGATTTACTGGAAGATTTCCTGTGGATATGAATTCTTGGAATACATTGAATCCAGCCAGAGGATTTCCATTCCATTTATTTTTAACACCTGATAAGTGAATCTGATTGAGGGAGACTGGCTGGTGGCTATAAGAGCGGGTGGAATTTTTTTGAGTGATCTCAAGGGTAGACAATTATCTGTCTTTCACTACTTGGGATTCAATACAATTTTTGTTAAGTTACTTTTAAATGCTTTCTGAGTTTGTAAGTAAAACAAAAAGAAATTTTATTATGCAAATTCTTTTTTACAACTGCATTTGTCTTTGCACTAAGACTTTTTGGGCAGAAATCCTTCTTTCCAAACACTTTAATCTCACTGCCTTTAGAAGAAACAGATCGATTTTGAATAAAGTATCAGCAAGGAAAAAAAACATATTTTCAGTATATTCTTCAATGAATTTAATTGCAAAGCTCACATACATCATTTAAAAATAGTGAGACAAGGGGTACCTGGCTGGCTCAGTCAGTAAAGCATGCAACTCTTGATCTTGGGGTTGTGAGTTTGAGCCCCACGTTGGATATAGAGATTACTTAATTTTTTTTTAAATATCATAAAACATACTGAGACAACTTTTGCTTCAGATGGTTTTGTGACTTACTGTATTTATTTCATCATTTTGGAGGTTTTTTTCAAAGGCAAATTAAATCTGGAAAATCCATATAATGATTCTACATATTTTGCAGTATAAAATTCTACATATTTTGCAGTATAAAAAAATAAAACTAGATAGTGCCTATTTGTTCTTGGATTTAAAAGATTGTAAAATATTAGAGATGCTATCATTGAGATGCATCCATTGCCTTAGGGATATCTAGGCAAGTGAAAAATGGTCAAAGACTGTACCCCAAACCTGATTTTCTAGTTGACCACTTGAAATATTCCTTCCAAAAGACCTGAATGTAAACTATCTTCATTTTTTAAGCTGCCTCTATTAAATGTAATATATACATTGGGATATGTATATATACTTATTATATATTTATATAAAGCGTGGAATTTTATGTATCATATATATTTTTTATATAACAGAGAACATATTAGATTGCATACTTTCACTATCTTATCATTATTAAAAATTTTACAAGAATTTTCCTTTCTAAAAATCATACTGGAAAACAACACTAGGGAAAATACTGACAAAGTAGAATTGAAAAAAAAAGGAATCTCAAAAAATAGAACAAGGAGAGGGCGCCTGGGTGGCTCAGTCGGTTGGGCGTCCGACTTCAGCTCAGGTCACGATCTCGCGGTCTGTGAGTTCGAGCCCCGCGTCGGGCTCTGGGCTGACGGCTCGGAGCCTGGAGCCTGCTTCAGATTCTGTGTCTCCCTCTCTCTCTGCCCCTCCCCCGTTCATGCTCTGTCTCTCTCTGTCTCAAAAATAAATAAACGTTAAAAAAATTAAAAAAAAATAGAACTAGGAAAAGCAAAACCAAACCAAACAACAACAGCAACAACAACAACCAAAAAGAAGACAAAAGATAACATCCTTAAAAGGTACAATTCAATATCTAATTTCACTATCTGCCAGAATATATTTATTTGTAAGCAGTGTCTCCTTAGTTGCTGCTAATGTTGTTTCAAGTAAGATGGGGCAGATTTGAGGAATGAGTTACCAATAGCGCAGTCCAGGAAAGCTACTTATACAAACTTATTGAAAATGAGCATCTCTTAAATTGATAACCCTACATTTTCAAAAGTGTGTTTAAGTAAGATGAGTTCTCCTTAGAGCCTTTCATGTGAACTCCAATGTTTAATAAAGTAGGAACCTTTTGTTTCATAATCAAATGCTTCTTCATAATGGTGATAGAGATACAGGTCATTCTAAACCGTCCCAACTAAGTGTTGCCAGACACGTATATGAGATTCAGCAATAACCAT
Organism: Leopardus geoffroyi; assembly: GCF_018350155.1. Taxonomy (NCBI): domain Eukaryota; kingdom Metazoa; phylum Chordata; class Mammalia; order Carnivora; family Felidae; genus Leopardus; species Leopardus geoffroyi. Next base: position 59,688,683 of record NC_059328.1, read on the forward strand.
CATTTAGTTTAAATATGGAGAGTATCTGTCCTCTTTGAGCAAACCAGAGTTAAATGTAAAAATAATGTAGATGTTCTCGATTTTAAAAGATCTTTTACTTGTGCTATGATATTAAAGTTTATTTCTCCATTTCCTAGATCTATTCCTGAGGTCCCGATAATGTGCCCACATGTTTTCTACCCTGGACTTTGTGATTTACCAAAAGGAGCACTGAAGATAAAACCACATTATGACCCTAAAAGTGCTACATAATAACTACTAACATAAGCTCAAGAAGCTGTTTCCACAACTTATAAAACAGAGAAAACACTTACTCCATCTGTGAAACATTCCAGATGTTGTGAGAATCAAATCAGATGATCAATATAAAAGCATTTTGAAATTTTCAACTGTGGGGTTAAAGTTCCAGATTGAATATGTTTACCTCCTCAATTACTCCCACATTCACACTAAAATATCAATAAAGAGTAACCCACAAAGGCAATGAGAATAAAGAGACGTGACAATAGAGAAGAAACTTTTTAGATGATGGAAAGCTGGTGGATGACTGGTTACTGACTTAGTAAAGTAGAAAAGGCTCGAAACTAGCTTCCTTCTGAGATTATAGCCAAAAACCAATAAACCAATCTGAGCCACAGAACCTTAGAAGAGTTCAAAAATGAGAGGCACTACATTTAGAAAGTGTGAGTGAGGGATGGAGCTGAATAAAAAGATAATTGGTTCAAATTGGATATAAGCTAGACACTTCTTTACCTTATAAAGCCAGGAAAATTATACCAGAGACTCCAAAGTCAGGGACACCATGCCCAACAGTGATTGAGATATAATACTGAAAACAGAGATAGAGACAGGAAGTTTACCTTTAAAACAATGAAATGCACAGCTCCCCCCCCCCCCCCCCGCCACTGTGCATCTACCAGAAAAATGGCAAACAGGTCCTCATCCCAGAAAGGTGATAAGAAACTTTTTTCTTTGAAGAAAACTTTGGGTCATATCCCAAAGAACTGACCAAGAGATTTTGATATTTGGAGATCCCCAAAGAAATGACTGAATTACATACATTTAATCCCTACATAATGAAGCCAACTAGTCTTACACACAGCTTTACCAGTTGCTTTGCCTTCTTACGTGATTAAACAGAAGGGATCCTCAAGCATTTGCGCAAAATAATGAAACTGACAAAGAAACACTAAGGAAATTAGGGTGATGAAAGAAGCAGAACATTTAGGGGGGAAATCACATCATTAATGGCGTCAGAGAAGCAAAAGAGTATACTGCGTCCATGACGCAACAAAGCGTTGCTGGATAACAACAGTATAAGTATGTAAGAAAAATAAACAGAACATCTAAAATATTAAGTTAGAAAGTTCTCACACAATTTAAATACAGGATATAAAAATCATGCAAGTGACACAAAAAACATTTATTAAATATACTATGTTTAAATGTTGCAAGTGAACGAAAATGTAATCATGGTACACTATGTAGTTCAGGTGTAAGCAGTCTTTAGAGTCATGATATTGCGGTCAATTAGTCATTTAACCTCAAAATGTGATACAACTCTAATTGCCCCTTGAACAGTGTGGGGGTTGGGTCACCAAGCCCCCACTCAGTTGAAAAGCCTCATATAACTTTTGACTCTCCTGAAACTTAACTACTAATAGCTTACTGTTGATGAGAAGCCTTGATAACATAAACAGCTGATTAATACATAGTTTGTATGTGACATGTACTATATACCATATTCTTATAATAAAGTAAGCTAGAGAAAGGAAAATATTATTAGGAAAATCATACAGAAGAGGAAATGCATCTGTAGTAATATACTGTATTTATTAAAAAAAAAAATCAACTTACAAGTGGGTCCATGCAGTTTAAACCCATATTGTTCAAGGGTCAGCTTGTCTAAGAGAAATCAGAAGGAGAATATATACAAGAGGAAGGGGATAGGAGAGCTAAAAGCTCACCTTCTATATTTGTAACTCATTAGAAATGCCTCAGATTTAAAAATCCTCAAATAACAGAATATACATATCATTTAGAAAAATGAAAAGGCAGGCTGGAAGAAACAACTATAAGAGCTGTAAGAGGTTGCCTCTGAGGAGCAAGACATAGTAGTGGGAAACTGTATTATTTTTTGACTTTTGAAGCATGAATTACTTTGATATAAATTAAAACAATAATCTAAGAACACAACTAGAAAAATTCAAATGTAAGTCATTATTAGGTGGCAACATGGTGTCAACACTGGGCCCTTTTTCTTATGCACAGCATTGTGGTTCATTCACAAAGATTATTGTGCTAAAACTTATTCTAAGCAATAGAGAAAAAAAACAGCATCTAGGTAATATCCCATAGGATGCTGTATCTACATTATCTCATTTAACTCTTCTAACAATGAGTCAAATGTTCTATATCGCTTACAGATGAGAAACACCTCTTCACCCTCGCTGGCATCCAGCACATGACAAAGCTATAATATAAATGTGCATCTGCTTTCTACATCCCTTTATAACAACCAGTCCCCACCTTAAACCTTTTAGTGGTTTCTTTTCATCTACAAAATCTTTAAGTCCAAGACCCTTAGCATATTACACAATAGCATCCAAGGTTCCACCCCAACATCACAAATACACAGTATTATGACTGCATAATATCAACTCAAGGCTCAACCGTTCTAAAACGTTTGCACTTCCTCCCCATGTACTTAGCGGTGTTAATACCATTCTCTACTGGAGCCTCATGCCTCAATACTCCTGTGTTCCCATGGTATCCCCCTGCCGAAAATACTCCTCCCATCCTCTTTTATTTGGTTTCCTCTTTTTCATTCATTTCCATTTTTTCATTATATTCCAGTCTATCTACGTGTGATCTTTTCCTACAGGTTTTTCCAAACTCTAAGGTTGAGTTACATGACCCTCTTCCGTGCTTCTATAACAATACTGTCTTCATCTATCTCACCACTTACACACCAGATGGCTAGTATTTTGTCTGAGAGACTTTGTCGTATTTATCATTAGACCCCAAGAGCCACTGGAAAAAACAATGTTCCCTACCATAAATAACTTAAGCATCTAATTGTAGAGAGAAAAATTACATGGAAAGCTTTTGTTCTAGACAAACACTGAAAGTTACTATGAGAAATGGGTAAATTCTTTGAGAATTTGGAGAAAGAAGACAACACAGAGGATTTGTTGCAGGAGAAAAGCACTTTTGGGGTGATCCCATCATTTGAAAAGGAGGATAGATTACCCAGTGGAGGATACAAGAAAATCTTACACAATGCCAGAAGAAAGCATAAGCTCTTTCCAAAGATCAGTTTTACAAACGTAGGGTAGAAGGTTTAGTTCCAGAACATGGAAAAACTTGACTATCATAAACAGTTTGGTACTTGAAATATTTGACAGGTGTACACTTGATGGAAATGAAGTAGGAATGGAAAGGTGACTGTTGAAAGGTATCTATGAAAGTATCATGACAGAGCAGTGGAGAAAAACAAAGAGGTATGAAGACCTTTTAAGTAATAGGCTCTGCAAGGTTTAAAGGGAAGAATAATGTGAATGAGAAGGAGATGTCACTATGAATCCAAAGTTTTGAATCGCACTGTCTGAAGAATACAGCCCTATAACAATATATGGTTTATGTCTGATGTCTCTAGCATTTCTGGTCAGTAGAAAGTGAGATCATTTACTGGGATGTGAGATGGTAAGAGAGATTAAAGGCTTCACAGATCAGTTAAAAAAAAGGAAAGGAAAAAAACCAAACTTTCTCTGCAGTTTATTTACATGATGTGAACTGTTTAAGGATTTTAAATACACACCTAGATTAGAACCATTGAGCTCTCTTTGGAAATAAGCCATATATATTAGCATTGTATATATTGTGGGGGTAGCAATATGCTGAATGATTTCTGTTTTTTGCATCTAATGAACAATGTCCCATAAACAAGTAACTTGTTACATTATTACTACCTGTTTCTTTCAGTTTATGGAAGAAATAAGTTTAAAGATACTTAAGTAAAAAAATACAATAGTGAATGAAAACCTAATTTTCAACGTTTATTTATTTTTGGGACAGAGAGAGACAGAGCATGAACGGGGGAGGGGCAGAGAGAGAGGGAGACACAGAATCGGAAACAGGCTCCAGGCTCTGAGCCATCAGCCCAGAGCCCGACGCGGAGCTCGAACTCACGGACCGCGAGATCGTGACCTGGCTGAAGTCGGACGCTTAACCGACTGTGCCACCCAGGCGCCCCGAAAACCTAATTTTCAAAAATGCAGTCTCTCTTTAATCTTTAAACTTTATAAATTCAAACTAAAGCCCAAGTATAAATATGGATTTATTTTGAACCCTTAACACCCAAGTTCAATATTAAACCCACGTGCATGTACATAACTCTTTCTTCTAAACAGCATTCAGCAAATCACACACACACACACACAATTTCTCATTAATCCTCACTGACTCCTAGTTCAAAGAGGTGTGATTCCTCTACCCTATTATTTGGTATAGCACAGAAAACACAGTATCTTGACAGCTCAGGATAGCCAGCCTAGATTCCCAGCTTCTTTAATTTTAGTTCAACTCTCTCTTCACACAAAAAGTAACAGTTTTATTGATTTCACAATGTCTGAGTCCTGTTATCAGGCTGCTTTCTGAGTTGCATAAAGTTAGCAACTGCATCTATTATTTCCTTGAAATGAATCTACAACGCTTATTTCATTACAATGCATACAGCAGGGATTCAATAAATGTTGACTGATTAACCTGGAGCAGGCTGCATAATGTTTGGATACATTTAAAACTCCAAGTAGATTCAGGTACTCAAATAGAGGGACAAACAAAGCAAAATGATTTAATTAAACCGATTTCAATTACAGTGCCTGCCACAAAGACTAATTAAGGAGGATACCAACAAGTACAAATGAAGTATAAATCACAAAAATCTATTCCTAGGGGGAGAAATCCTTGAAAGGCTAAACATCTAAGATCAAGAAAATGGTGAGCTTCCTTCTTTCAGCACAGATGGAAAGATGACTGTATTCTGTTTCACATATGTACACTTCACTGAGAATATTTCTCCTCCAGAACTCTCTTTGGTGTTCCTATGGCTTTGTATCATTGTACTTCTTATGAATCTTGTATATAGGACAAAATCCCTATATATTGTAGATGAATTTGATAAATTTAAAATAAAAACTGTTCCTTTTAAACTATAGTTAATAGTTTAGTCATAGAAAAAAAGAGCATGAATCATAATCATGTGTTAACCATTAAGATCATTTTGCAATTTAAATTATTTTGCCTGTTGTAGGCAATATCTGAAAAGCTAGGAAATAATATTGCTTCAAACTTCAAATTCTTAAAATTATTAATCATGACTGAACTTAATAAGTTGCAGGTAGCAATTTTTTTTATATAAATGATGAAGATGTAAATAATTCTACATAATGATCTGAAAAGTGAAATAATGGAAAACACATTTCTTTTCCCAAGAAACAAATCAGAATAAGTATTTTTTTTAATTTAATGGCAAGACAAATAAAATAGCATTTTTTTAAATGACATAATTCTTTGGAGCATGTAATGGAAGACAGTGCTTCCTACACTTACAGGACAGACCATCATTCGATACTTTCCAAAAATGCACCCTCCACAGGGTCTTGACTTGAGTCAGTTTTACTTTCAGCAAATAGAATCAAATTAAACACACTCCACTCCTCTGCAACTGCTCTTGCCAAGCCTTCAGAAGTTCAGACGGCTTTGTGGACAACTATAGCCTCAGAAAGAAAAGATCTATGAAGAACAAATGACTATGAGTCTCACAATGGAGGTCAGACAAAGGGATAACACCTGCAAGTGATGAATATGTGTTCATGAATATGGAGTTGACTGATCCCAACCATAAGAATGCCTACAGATGAGGCACACTGGAGTAAACTCTGCTTTTATGGTAAAATAATTATAATAAAATATAATATATAGATTATATTATGTATATTAAAAAAACTATTATCAAAAACTATGTTGAGTACATTTTAAAGTTATGGATAGAAGAAATTATTATTATACAATATATAATGTATATTATGTCATTATATTTTATTAAAATTATTATTTAATAAAAATATTGTAATATAGATAGAAGAAATTATTATTATATAATATTATACATTATGTACATTATATATTATGTAATAATTTCTTCTATCTATATTACAATATTTTTATTAAATAATAATATAATAAATATATATAATATATAAATATAATAATATATAAATATACAAAATAAAATATTTATTATAATAATGTATATAATATTATATAATAATAATTTCTTCTATCCATAACTTTAAAATGCACTCAACATAGTTTTTAACTGAAAATTATCAGCTCTTCTTTAAATAACTGTGATTTAAAACATTTATGAAATTCTTCTATGAGTCACAGAATCACAATGTCAAAGGAATGTCAGTGCTTCCATTAATCCAACTATGATAAAATGTGTCTCTTTGAAACATTTTGTGCCATTACATTCTATGATGTAAATCTAGTCCTGAGTAAAAGCTTTGAGAAGTTGAAGTTTGCCATTTCAGTTATCTCCTTGCTACCTTTGGTTCTCTTTTCCTCCTCCCTTTCTTTTGTCTTTACTGCTTCTTACCCACCCACAACCACATGATCCTAATTTGCACTGATTCTGCTACTTGGTCATCACCAATTGTATACAATTCCCTCTGGGTTCTACTGCTTAACAGAATAATCACCCTGTTGAAATCATTTTTAACACCCATTTTTTTTTTCTACCTGTAAAACTAACACATACCCATTATGGAAAATCTGGAAACCACAAAGCAAAGTAATAAAATTAAAGTCTGAATGATGTTAGGCAGACTCTGGAGTTAGACTACTTTTGCAGGAATTCTGGAGGCTCTGGGCAAATAATTTAACCTCTTTTAGTCTCAGTTGGATCATCTATAGAGTGAGCATAATAAGAACTCTTACTTCCAAAAAAAAATAATAATAATAAGGCTTACTTCATATAGTTGTGATGAAAAATAACTGAAAGAATCCCAGTAAAGTTCACATAAGAATTCTTGGCATATAGTAAGAGCTCAGTAAATGTCTTATTATTTTTTTTCAGATAAATTCTTCATATTCTAATAGTGAAATAAATATTTTCATTCACAAGGCCAGGATTCTAGATCTGTCTTTACTGCTCTATAGCTAAATAAACTTAAGCAAGCTTTTAATAACAACAATAATGATATACAAATAATAGCTAAGTCTTAGAGTACTTACTATGAGCTAAACATTTTATAAACCTTTTACATACATCATAACTGAATTAATCCTCACAACAACCATAAGTGATAAGTACTATTACTATCCCCATTTTACAGATGAGGAACGTTAGGATCAGAGAAGTTAATCACCCAAGACCACTCAGCTGGTAACATGCAGCATAATACCAGAACAGGCAGTCTGTCCCCCCATCTGTGTTCCTAACCTCTGCATCAAACTGCACTAATGCCCATAAGCTTCAGATTCCTCTTCTATGTTGTAAGGAGAATAATCTCTTCCTCACAGGCAGAATCGTAATCATAAATAAAAAGAAGCACAGATTGTAATAATTTGCAAAGTATCACATACATTAAAGTGTTTGGAATACTGAAAAAAAATATGAAGATGGGGTGAATTTTCCTTGAACCTTCTCTCTCAGTGTACCTTTCAAGTCATGAAAACATTTCTCTGCAATTCTATATAATAAAAATATTCAAAGCACTGTGGTAAGCACTTTATCTGTAATAGCTCATTTAATCTTCATAGGGGTGTCATATATGAGCAAACTGGAGTGCAGAGAGAGGTTAAGTTACTTGCCCAAGGTTATATCACAGATAAATCTCAGAACTGAGATGTGAATGTGGGCAGCCTAAAACTGGAGTCCACATAACTCTTTGTTGTACTTTACACAGTTTCTGGAGGAAATGGGAAGGGCATATTCATGTCCTAGATTTCTCATGTAAATAACTTTGAAAATATACAGTAAATATATTAAATTACACATATATACAGTTTTACGGTTTCTAGAAATGGCAACCTTAGAGTAATGCATAGAAAAGAAGCAAAATTACTTTATCTCTTTGAATCCATTAAGAATTCCATTTATTTTACATCAGTGGCTCCCAAGACCATCTAGAAAATTAGGGTATTTGACAGACTTGTTTATTCACTCTCTAATTGGTAGACAACTCACATTGCTTCACCATACTTGGAAGTGCATTATACTTGATGAAATAATTCTCTCCAACCATCAGGGTTTCTCATGTTTGAAATGAGGATAACTTTGCTCATGAGAAGGAAATTGGAAAAGATAGCACTCGAAATGTGTTAGTTTAGAAAATATATAAGTGAATACTGAAAAGGGGAAAGGGGGGCAAAATCTTTAGTACATGAAACTGAAAATGCTCATATATATTTATATCGATATTTATTTGTTCTCCAATCTCCTCTGGAAAGACACAGCTAATTAAATTTGGTTTCAGTGTGTGAGATTTCTATACATAGAGTAATTGTTTTTATCATTTCATAAAATATATCTTGCCTCCTAAAAAACATTTAAACCTTTAAACCAAAATATTTATCACTAGCTTAAAATTGGGCTCCAGGCCTTCACCACAGCTGGTCATTAATCTATTGGATATGTTCCACACAATAGTGCATTATGAAACTTTAAAGGAAACATTTGTCTTGGGTGAGTGAATGTCTAAAAGTTTTCTTTTCCACTTTTTTTGGAACCGACAATTCAGTAACTCTAAGATGTCCTGCCACATCTGGCCTGGCCCTATGAACTATCCTTCATCCTATGCTTCTTCCCTATCCCCTATTTCAACTTTCCCATTTTCCACCTCAGTCCTGTTCACATAGCCCCACACCCCTTTTATGCTCTCCTCCAAGAACATACACCAGGAAGAGTTTCCAAATTCCAGACACATGCAGAGAGGCCCCATGATGTGGATCAATGAAATAAAGGTAGCCCAGGAGAAAGACTGATGTTTCAAAACGTTTTCTTAAGAGTCTTGTCCCCGTGGGCCACCTATAATATGACAGACCCTCCCTCGATATTGTGACCTTTCATAGCTAGATTCATCGGACGGGGTCAGATTTTCAGAGCCCATTCTTGTCAGTGTCTGGGCATGCCGCCTTTCAGTAGTGCCCCTGTTAGAGATTACTCAGAGTCCTTCTGTCCTTTGACCTTGCCCCAGTGCAAAGTTCTGGAGAGCAAAAATGAAATGATAATTTTCCAGTAGGGAACTGCAGAAATGAGAGGTCACTACAAAGATCTATAAAAGTCAAAACACTGCAATGTCTACCTTGATATTTTAAGGTAGAAACATTTAACTCAAAGGTTCACTGCTTTAAAAACAGAATTTTGAGTGCTTTGTGAGCAAGGGATTTCTAGGAAGGGAAATTTCTTTGCTGTCTTTGGAATCAAGCCACTTAGGAAGTAACTACCTGGTTTGTTTTTGGGTTTGTTTTTGTGTTTGTTTTTCCTTTCCAATAGGATGGCCTCATCAGCCACACGAGAATTCCTAAAGAGTTAATGTCCAATTCTTTCCCAGACCTACTTAATCCTGTATGTTCTGTAACTTTCACTTACTGAATCCAGATAAAAGAAACAAGATGTAGGAATAGCAAGTGGTGAAAGAGCTACTCGAGGGTTTCAATCAAGTCCTGGTGTCAGCTTCATGTCCAGCACACAAAGAAGAGATAAAGAGACAGGCAGGAGAGAGAGTAGGAAGCAACAGCTACCAGGGAGAAATACAAACCACTCACATAGTTGTGATGTATAGAAAAGGTAGGCAAAGGGGGAGAGAGTGCAGAAATAAGACTAAATAATGTCGACCAAATAGTACACTGCTGAGCAATGAAAGAAAGGGGCAGAAACAGAATGCACGGCATTGACCCTCTCACTCACTATCGAGAGAACATGAATGTACCTAGTTGTATGCGATGATCCAATTTATTTGACTGCACTGGGATGGAGTACGTTGGAGAAGATATCACTGAAGCACTTCCCCACGGCATTTCAGCTAGCATTGAGCAGCAGGAAAATAAACACCCCCATTTGTGGCACAAAAGAGAAAATTACATCTATTCATCGAATGGGAAAAAAAAATCTCTGGAATATTATGATGAATTAAAGAAATTGGTGGATTTTTGTAAAATTTGCCTTATCAAACTCATTCATTTTCTAAGTCTCTTCGTACTTCCCTTCCTATACAATTAACTCACTAAAAGGATGTAGATATGTATAAAATAATCAGTTTTGCCATATGGAATTTGAAAGAGTAGTCCTTCATAAAGGATGTTTTGGGAGCTGTTTTAAACATCATCTGGAAATTCTTCTCCAGTTCTAAGTCTGTAATAAATAAAGATACTGGTTTCTGTCCCCTAAGACCACTCCAGTGCTCCAGATGAGCATGCAGAGAAAGAGCCTTTGACTCTAATGGTCATTGTCCTATTCATGCCAAGGACAGGTCATAATGCTGCTGACACACCATGGTGGCCATGCCATACATCAGTTATTTTTTTGGTCACTAAACTTTCTAGAGATGAGGTCTCCCTGCCAAACATGTAAACATATAAAGAATGGAGGCCAGAGACACAGAATAAGGGAGGAAGATAAAAATAGTATCATGGGGATGATACGAAGAGTAAGAGAAAAATATAAGGGAAATAGAATTATAAATTTTTCAGCTGAGGAAAATATAAAATGGAAGGAGGTATAAAAAGTGAAGAAGCTAGGGCCGCCTGGGTGGCTCAGTTGGTTAAGCGTCCAACTCTTGGTTTCAGCTTAGGTCATGATCTCACAGTTCCTGAGTTTGAGCCCTGTGTCAGGCTCTACACTGACAACACAGAGCCTGCTTGGGATTCTCTGTGTCCCTCTCTCTCTGCTCCACTTCCCCCCCACCTCTCTCTGTGTCTCTCTCTCAAAAAAAAAAAAAAAATATATATATATATATATATATATATACACACACACAGACACATATATATGTATGTGTGTGTATATATATAAATATATGTATATATATATATTTTTTTTAAGTGAAGAGGCTAAATTGAAAAGGGGAGCTGAGTACTGAATCGAATATTTGTATGAATGTTACAATAGTAAACATACAAAGAAAGTCTATCATAAAGAATCACATGTCGGGAGAAACCACAAACAAAAATCTGCTATGGTTTAATATGGTTTGATAAAAAGTAAAATGGCAATGATAATGTAACTAAATGTACATGATTTGGAATGCAAGGAATCTCCACCTATCCATGTCTTACTGCCAGATTGTTAACAATACTGGAAATCACATCAGTCATCTTTGCTTTAAGCACTGCCCTCTTGGGAGGTCCTAATTTGACCATTTCAGAGTCTTAGAACACATCAGTTCATGGAACTAACAGTTCAGTGTGAATTAATTCGGGAGATAGAAAGATACTGGGGCTGGGAAGATAAATGGGGTAGAAGTGGCTGCCATAACAGAAGAAAGTGGGTGCAAGGGAGTTAAAGTCCCTAAAACACAGAACTGCCATTCTTTTCCCTCCCACTATCATGAAGGAGAGAGTAAATATGTAGGATGAGGATTCATAATATCAAAGGAATCGGGCTTTATCCTACTGGGTGAGAAAAGACTTTCTGTATACTGGGGAAGATTTGGGGAAGTTCACAAGATTTAAGAAAGAAAATAACATACTTTTTTTTTAAGTTTATTTTTTTTATTTTTTAAAGTGATCTCCATGCCCAATGAGGGGCTCAAACTCGCCACCCTGAGATCGAGAGTCACATGCTCTATGGACTGAACCAGCCAGGCGCCCAAGGAAAAGATCATTATTACAAAGTTGTTTTTTGGTTTTTGTTTTTTTTTCATCCCAAACATCCAAATTCCTTAGTTTCTCTGGGACTACCAAGTGGTGGAAAGAGCAAAAACTAAATGCCTGGGGTGGGTGCAGGGAGAGAAGAGAGTGGAATGAGAAGATACAAGAAATGCTGAAGATCTGTTTTGCCACCTAAACAAATTTGGCTAAGCCGATCCTCCAGGAGTATACACAGAGGTGATACAAGTCCCAAAGTACATGTAAACCTACACACATGTTTACCAGCTTTCCCTCCCACAGATGTTCAATGAGAACAAAATAAATTAGATCAACATTTTTAAAGTGCATCCTGTAGCCATTTGCCCAGGGAAAGAAGACAAGTGGCCATTTCAAAAGCTGATGTACCAGGTCAGAATACTCAATATATGATAAAAATTAATGAGCCAGTAAGTGATCCAGCTGCAGATCTGATCAATCCAACAACTACATTTTGTGTTGCCTAAGTAGAACAAATGAGTGATCGCATTTTATGGCATGAGCTTACATAACTGCAAATGTTAGTAATGATTTTAATCCATCTTTAAAAATGACCCAAGTCCATTAAAAAAAAAATCCTGCCAGCATGCCTGTTCTGTGAATTTTGGGAAGATAAAACCTATGTAGTTCACCACAAACTGTACCAGTAAATACATTGCTGAAATGACTACTAATTATTTCTATTAAATTGTATAGGTTCAGTATATTTCTCATGACTTCAGCAACGAAAAGCCTTATTATTTTTCTTTTATAAAATATAAAGCAGAATAAAGGCGACACTGGAATCATTTTCTATCACAGCTTTCACATTTGTGAGTCTCTCAACCAAAACTCCTTGTCTAGATTTTCTCATCTATACACCATTGAAATTGTTGTTTTCCAATCACTCATCATATGTAAATCCTAATGTACTTCTAACTATCCTGGCTGGTTTCTCTGAACCTTTCTGATCTCTAATATATGGCTTGAAATGAAATAATCTAACTTGTACCATGTACAGCAAGGATGCATCATTTGATATGGAGTCATTATGTCATTGTACTATAAAAGTTTTCCTTTTCTTTGTGCAAAGAGCACTTTCGTTATTAACTATTGACGTACAATAGAAAATTGTTTTTAGTATGTGCAGTACTATTTTCTTCAGAGAATCCAAATGGTTGCAGTATAATAGTTTCACTAGTTATATCTACAAAGAGTAGGTGAGATTTATTAAAACAATAGAGAAGCTGAATTCCACCTGTCAGAGCTACCTGATGATTCCCCAGCATGCTTCAAGTTTGTTAAAAATCTAATAATTCTGGTCTCTTCAATAGCATTATTATTTAATATTGGTAAACAAAAGCACTGTTCTTTTCTGTAGTATATAGCATTTTCATTTAGATTTTTGTAAGTGATTGTTACAACTGATGGTTATATAGTTGGATACCTTTCCCGTGATCCCATTCTCTCTTTGTAGTCAGCTTTAGAAGACATCTTAACATCTGATGTTAACATCAATTTTGGTATACTGAGAAAATTGTGGGTCAGAGCTGTAAAATGCCTGCCAAGAAATATATTTTTTATACTCAATTTATATAATTTTGAATAACAGTGTGGGATCCTATCATTTATCACTGGTAAAAGGATGATAATTTAGTGAAATTATATAACATCTGTGTTTAGAACAGTTCTGTCCTACCAAAGTCATAGATTATATTAGTAATTTTGAAAAATTCATAATATGAATTCTCTCTGGATACATCTCTAATATCTCATTTTCATCAAAAAACTTAACTAGTCCCTGAGCCTCTGTTCTTGTCACTCTGCATTTTGTTTCTGAGAGAGTTCAACCCACAAACACATTATTGGAACTATTTCTTTCATAATGACTCTCTCAATCTATATCTTCAGGTCCATATATATAATTAATGACTAGATGTTCACAGATACCTCAAATTCAATGTGCTCAAAATTGAACAGTGTTTCCCTATACCAATCCTGCTTCTTTCCTTGTATTTCCTATCTTTGAAAGTGATATCCTGTAATCTAAGACAGAAACCTGAGTGCTACCCTAGATGTCTATATTTTATTTATTCCCTGCCCCATTTCTTATAGAATACAAATTCCATAGCTGAGGCGGTCATAAATTATCTCCTGAACTACTGCAACAGCCTCCTAATTGACTCCCTCACCTCTTCCCTTCTTCCCCCTTCTTCTGGTTACCTGTCACAGTGTGCTTACATTTCCCCTCCTTAATACTCCTTAATATTATATAACAGATCTCCTATTTTTAAAATCCCATATGTTAGCATCATCTGTCTCAATCTCGCTTTCCTTTCAGTCCCTACTCCTTCCCACCAATAACAAGCACACCCTGGGACGCCTGGCTGGCTCAGTCAGAGGAGCATGCCACTCTTGATCTCAGGGTTGCAAGTTCAAGCCCCACAGTGGGTGTAGAGATTGCTTAAAAATAAAACTAAAAGACAAACACATGTGTTTAAGCCATAGAAAATACATTTATTTCCTAAATAGGTCACATTTCATGCCTCTATACCTTGGCTAATGCGGCTCTGAGAATGCTCTTACCTCTTCTTCATCAGATAAACATTAATTGGTCCATGGGGCTTTTACAACTCAGCTTCAACTCCTCTGGGAAGACTTTCCTACTCTCTGCACTCTCATAACAACTTATGTTTATTTCTGTCAAAATGCATCTGTTTACACTCTCACTGATATTCACCTCCCTATTTAATCTAAGCCTAGAAAGTAGATTTGTGTATACCTACACATATATATTTACTATTGAAATTAAATTAGTAGTAATATTTCAGGAATCTATAAAAATGAATATAAAAATGGACAATTAGAACTTAAATACAAATAACTGTGAGACTCCAAATCTTGCACCACTAAAAACTTCTTAAACATTTGAAAGGATTACTAATGCATGATTTCTTTACGGTATCTTTAATTGCATGTCTAAAACAGTACAGACCAACAGAAATAATATGTGAGCCACCTATGTAATTTAAAGAATATTTTAGTAGCCACTTCAAAAAATATAATAAAAATAAACAGGTAATATTAATTTTAATAATTTACTTTATTTAGTTTAATGTTTCAAAATATCATTCCAACATATAATCATTTTAAAATCACTAATGAGATACCAAGTCTTCAAAATCTGGAATGAATTTATAGTTATGGCACATTTCACTTCAGAATAGTTACACTTTAAATGTTTAATAACCACATGCAGCTAGTGGCTACTATATAGGCATGTTCACAAGGATTGTTAGATTTAAATCCACTCTGTGACAAATCAGTTAAACTGCAGCTTTGAATGAAACTTGAATTATAGCTAGAAAACTTAGTTTTTGTTTGTTTGTTTGTTTGAGTTTTAGCTATGACCAAAGTAAAGTGGGAATGACTTTAAAAGAATTAACCAGGAGGGACATCTTCCATATAAAATAAGAATAACTCAGGAAGTGGTAGATGGGGTTTCTCTTCACATTATCGTAAGTCAAAAACAAATGAACAAAACATACTGCAGATTTGAAAGCAAATTAAGAAGGGCCAGATTCCTCTGCTAGAGATTTCCTGAGGCAGTTTTTAATATAGTGAATGGTATATTCAATGAAAAAAAAATTGCTCAGCAGCTTACTTCACAGTCAAATTCGGTGTGGTTAACTTTGGCAGTTCATATTCTTCTCAACTGAAGATTTATAGTCCCTATGTCCTGGCCATCAACTTAAGTCGAGGTCTAAATTATTAGAATGGTATGTATTCCCTTAACAACTTTCTTAGAATGTCTACACTTTGTAAGCAGTAATTTTTTTTTTTTTTTTTTTAGCAAGTGAGCATGATGCAGTGGGCGGAGAACAAAGAGGGTACTTAAGCGGGCCAACTTTTGGCTGGAGCTGGCCACTGACTGGCAATGAAGGGAAGCCATTTAACCATTTTTGTGTCTCATGCTACACTTGACTAAACTTGGGAAAATAATTCCTCATCTATTTACCTGACAGAATTTATTTGTAAAACTAATATAATCTGTGGAGTTCAAATCTCCAAAAAGTCAAACGTTATACAAAAATGGATTGCATTATTAAGATAAATGTGGGTAATAACTTTGCTTATAAGAAACTAGAAGTTGGGTAACATTTAAGATATAATAATAATAATAGTGATAATGACATTCGCCATATTTTAAATGCATTCGGTGTGCCACAAAATGTGTTAAATACATTATCTAATTCTTTTTAAAAATTTTTTTTCTTATTTATTGATTGATTGATTGATTGATTTTTGAGAGAGAGAGGGAGAGAGAGAAAACCCAAGGCAGGTTCCATGCTGTCAGCACAGAGCCCGGTGAGGCTCGAACTCATGAATCACTAGATCATGACCTGAGCTGAGATCAAGAGTTGGAGGCTTAACCAACTGAGCCACCCAGCCATCCCTATTATCTTATTCTTCACAGCAGCACTATAAAGCAGTCATTATACAGATGAATAAACAGAGATAAGAGAGAATAAGGATCTTCCTCCATGTCATGCAGTTATTATGACCTTAACCACAGTTATAATTCTGAGAGAGAATCATACCCACAGAGATTTAGAGCATTTTCCAAATCCAACCATTTCTTAGAAGTCCTATCTGGGTATATCCAATCTGGCCCCTATGACTACCCTTTCTTCCTACCACCTATAATGTGGAAAAGTCAATAAGCAGTAGGACGTCTGCCTTTACATTCCCAATAGCTAATAGAATATCCAGCATGATTCTGTTGCTAAAGAAATGTATGAACAAATGAAAGAATGAGGCTGGCCATTTACAGTATTGTCAATCACCTCCAAAAATGACAGTCTTCAGTTTGTTAATGCAGAAAGAGCAAATGTATGAGACAGTATCCATTTCTTTCAGAATCATGAGACTAAAGGCCAGAAGACATTATATGTGATATATAAAACCCATGACAAAGAACCAAATGCCGGGGCGCCTGGGTGGCTCAGTCGGTTGAGCAACTGACTTCGGCTTAGGTCATGATTTCACGGTCCGTGAGTCCGAGCCCCGCGTCAGGCTCTGTGCTGACAGCTCAGAGCCTGGAGCCTGCTTCTGATTCTGTGTCTCCCTCTCTCTCTGCCCCTCCCCCACTCATGCTCTGTCTCTCTCTGTCTCAGAAATAAACATTTAAAAAAAGTTTTAAAAAAAGAACCAAATGCCTATATGCATTTAATGAGTAACCACTAAGAATCCACCATTCTCTCATTTGCTCAGAGCCAAGAAGTTGAGCAGTAAAAGATTACCGGTATTATTATAAAAGTTTCAGGGCCACTCTGTTTCCCAGATGGCTTCCTCCTAGAACACTTAGAGGAAAGAGGACTTATTCAATAAAGTCCTTCCATCTAAGTCCACACTTAGACGTGTGAGTGTTTCAATGCTCACTACCTAGAATAATGATATGTCTCTGTGAACTTCCTGTCATGGCAATGTCAAAGTCCTAGAGACAGAAGACATCATGACTTATTTCTTTCACCCTTACCTTGAATTGCAGAGTACAATTAGCATCTCACACTTAAACTAACCCCTCCTGTCAGGCATCAGGAGTTATGGCAGAAGAATATAGGCACTGGAGAGTCTCTAAATCCCCCAAATTACAAGAAGAAACAACTTTCCTGCTTGAGGAATCCTCCAAAAATAGCCATCATTTTCTAAAACAAGACTACCTAAAGTCAAACCTAATTCATGAGTTCATTGTATAAGCAACAAATCCCAAGAATGCCTTTTCCTATAGAGAAAACTTCAATGGTGATAGCTGAGTCACATCTGGATCAGATGATGTAAGAGCAGGAATCAATCCTAGGTTAGATAGGGTAAGCATAGACATTAGAATTGAATAACATACCTTGCGTTGTCCAGTTCAACTTTATTAGTGAGGAAATTGATGGCATCAGCCCTTTGTATAGTGCCCCTAAGGAGTAGTGAGTGAAAGTTATATGGAGACACAATGCTATGCCTTTTGAATACACCATGTATAAACATTACTATTCAACACATGCCTAGGAAGCCACTGTCAGACAACTTGGGAAAGAATCAGGATATATGCAAATACATCAGAGAAATGCTGATAGGCTACATAAACACAAATCTGCAGAACAGTGGAAATTCTTATATTTACAGTATTTCCCCATTATCATCTTCATTGTACTTAAGAACCAATTGGAATAAGTCTGTTTAGAGTATACCACTACAGACCTTAAATGCATCTCGATTTCTCTCCTCTGTCTTACTTTGTCACTCAGTCCTCAAACATTTTCAACGAATGTGAAAAGATATGACTAGTAATTTCTATGTATGCATAGTTATGGCAAATAACCTAAGCTCATTTTTCTAATGTCATGGACAAGCAACATTTTCCTTCTTTGATCAATTCATCAGTCACTGATTATAACTCAAACAAGACATTCAAGAACAATTTTCCAAATCAAATTAATTGAACTTTTACTTTTAATGGCATTCATAAAATTATAAAAAATCTTCTTTGCTTTCCTTATAGCTAGTTTTGTTAAAGATGTTAACATTATTCATCATTATTTTAGAGAATGAATTTCCTTCAGAATTGGAGATACTTTATGTATGCACACCTGTTAACTTTGTAACTATAAGAGGAATTAGGGATAACAATTTGGTTGGAAATAATAACAATAATAATACGCATCACACTGCAGACTTCATGGAGAAAGAATTATTTTCTATATAGTCCTTTATAGGCATTTTGCACCTTTGAGTATAGAATAAAAATGCAGTAACAATGACACCATTATAAAAATATGAGTATATTGAAAGATCAAGCCAACTTGCTCACATCTTATAAAACAGACTATACTTTATATGTCTTTATGTTGTTAAAAAGAAATAGGCCCAAAATGGAGTCACTTAAATATTAAGTCTCATCAAGACTTAATACCTAACCTAATTGCACTTTCAGCCTCTCTCAGGAGTAGAATTTTAAACCAATCAGTCTAGAATGTCCTGATCAGCACTTGTAAGATAATCTATCTGTGTAAGACTCTCTGCTCTGCCCCCTAAGGGAAAGTGATCTTAACTGAAAATATCCTCTTTTGCTAATAATTTCTTTGCCCTAACCTCCTTCCTATAAAAACCTTCCATTTTGTATAACTCCTTGGAGCTCCTTTCTACTTTCTAGATTGGATGCTGTCTAATTAATGAATCCTTGAATAAAGCCAATTAGATCTTTAAATTTACTCAGTTGAATGTTATTTAACAATGTAGTATGTCCATTCACCTACTAGCAGCCAAACAGAGCGGTAAGAAGTCAAACAATTATTTTTATTGAGAAAAGTTATGATCATGCCTTTGATCATGCCTGCTCTGAAGGGCTTCAGAGCAAATCTCCCCAGAATGTGTCACTTTGCATTGTGGACTATTTTGAGTTGAGGGCAATCAAGACCCTGGCATCTCAAGAGAAACTTTTGCCCCTCTCTTTACCTAGAAGAATCTGAATTGGAGGTATTTCCCAGAATGGGAATTTTTACCAGAGACTAATTTTATCTCAATGATCCATCTGTGTGGCAGGGCAAACATCTAATTACCAAACATCTGCCTTTCTTACTTCCCTGTGAATTGCCCTCCTCTCCTTTGAATCCCCAGGCCCCTCTCCCATTCCTTAGCTCAGGATGGCATATCTACCTCACTTCACCTTTCTGTCTTTGATTCTTTCCTGTGTGTGAGGTTCCCCTCAGTATGAAAAGCTAACTTTGATTTTCTCCTGCTAATGTTACACCAGCTGGGAGAATCTTTAGAAGGGTAGAGGAAAACTATTCTCCCAATACACCGAAAAGCAAAAGTCAATTTTTGGGTCATTTATCAAATATCCAAATTTCCCTTGCTATTTTATATAAGCTTTGACACTGTTCTACCTCCTACCTATAATAATACCAGGTATAATTACTTTTTCTATTTTAAGATCTTGCATTAACATTTCTGAACATTAATAGATTCATCTTTGACTGAAAAACTACCAATTTTGAAATTAATTCTTAATTTTTCCTAACCAAGAAGAAATTTCCAAAAGTTGTAATTATGAACAGTAAGGCTAAAGGACTCTACATAAGGGATAAAATAGGACTTTTCAATCAACAATATGTATTTACAATGTATTTAGATTATCTAATTTCTTTGAACTCATTTGTTAACTGGGGCTAATCAAAGGTTTTTTAAAGATTAAACAAAATAATGCATATAAAGTGTTTTCCATAATTTGTGGCAGACAATTAAATAATTAATGTTTATTTTTATTCATTAATTTTATCATATTTCTCAAGCAGGAAGCTGTTTCAATGAAAATAATTTTTATGATATACCTATATCATAGGCCAGTTAATAAAAATTCAATTTCAAAGAATACTCTGGAATCATGTCTTGGCAATTTCTTCTGGCTTTATTATTTAAGTAAAGCTCCCATTTATAGTGTGTCATTATAGCCCGTAAGGAGTGAAATAAGCTAGAACCATCAGAGCAATTATGTGGTTTCCTGCAAAACTCTGTGAATTCTTGTAATTAACAAAGGTCAGTTTTTAAAAGGGAAGTGATCTCTATGAAAATTCATGAGATCTTCAATGATTGAGTTGTCAGTCAGTTCCCATTCTTATTGCTACTACCCCAGTACAGGCTCCTATCACCTCTAACCTGGACCACTGAAATAACTTTCTAAACACTTCAATCCTTCTGCTTCCCATTATTTGCCATAGTTATCTTTTAATACACAGTTCTGACAATGACTCTACTGCTTAGAAAATTCACATACTTTCCTATTGTTCACAAAATAAAATCCAAATCAATGGAATAGAACTCAATACCTGCCATAATAGAAGGCTAATCAACCATTCTAACATGAAATGCTATTGTTTATCTCACACAGAGTACATTAAAGCCAAATAAAAGATATTTTATGCATGTTAAAGACTGATGTCTTCTCTTCTCCTTACAATGCCCTTGCTGCTCCCTATTCCTTCTCTTCCTATACAGTCTTACTCATACCTCAAGATACTGTCTAAATAAAGATCACATCTTCTACAATATTTTCATTTGTTATACTCCCCCAGACTTGAATATATGTATTTAAAGATATATAAAATGCTATAGTTTATAATATATAATAAATGTATATTTGTAATTAATATAATGTGCAAATAATGTATAAATATATACAAATATACAATTTTAAATGTGTTTGTATATATTTAAATAAAGTTAGACATAACACACATGGAATTATAATAACTCAGGTACATAATTTTCTATTAACTCATAAGCTCTAAGACATGTATCTTAGCACAGTGTCTGAAACATAGTTAATGATCAATATAGTTTTCCTAAATGTGTGACTATATGATTAAATGAATTGGCTTATATTTCATCATCTATGAAGTACACAAATGCCGGGCTTACAATGGTTTTCAGTATTGCCTCACTGACAGATATCAATTTCTAAAATGTACTTTCTGAGTTCCAATTATTTTGACATCACAAAATTACAGGACTGAAAAGGAATAGAAGAATGCCCACTCCAAGCTTCAATGAAGGGAAAAATATCTTCTATTTTAAAAGAGTTCAATTTTGAATAGGATTTCATAACCTACCCCTTTCACTCAACCCTTTCATGTTTAATAATGTCCACTATTAATTCCCACAGACAGTCTTGCGATTATTTTTCAAGGTAATTGAAGCATTACTGTTTTTTTTTTTTCCTCTCCTTTTTTTTTTTTTTTTTTTTCCTGCCTGGGAAGATGACATAACACCAGAAGATTTTAAGAAAGTTAAATATATCAGAATAAGCAAAGACTGTGACAGATGGGTCCTGGTTTCAGAACTAAAACTCCTCATCTATTTACAAGCATCTATTTTCATTCGGGTTTGTTGATTCTGTCTTCTGAAAATTTCTAACATACACTGTTTCCTATTCCCAAGATTCCAGCGTTATTTGCATTTTGACCAATATACCTTTTTTTTTTCTTTACTTTCAACACAGAGCCTTGGCTTTCCATGCAGTCACTTTTAGTTACTGAAAATACATACCTTTCACTTTGTTTACCGACTACTAATCATCCTTCTTGAGCTTTTGAGGCATCAGCCTTAAAACCTAGCACTAGCTCAATGTAGTATTTTCCTTTCTTTTCTTTTTGAAATTGGGATATTAATCAAATTCTAGTTCTGGTGTTTTTTTTTCTTTCTTGACACCACTTCTCTAAGTTTAACATAAACAGTTCTTTGGCCATATTTGAAAATTATTAAACTGCTTTGGAAGAAAATGAATTTGGGCCTGGACTTAAGCTGATTTCTTTCCTGCCTTTAAATTGTGTTATACTACAATAGAGGGAGAAGAGACATTGGGAGTCTGGTAATGAAGTCACTTTTATTTTTTATTACTTATTTAAAAAAATATACAAGGATGTAGGAAATTTGTTATAAAATCTGAAAAATACACAATAAAATGTTAAAGTACAGTAAGGTGATAACTATTGCCTTTTCCCAATTACATATCTTTAGTTCCTCTCACTGAATTCCTAAGAGTCCACCAACTATAGAGAATGAGTAAAGCACAACTCAACAATGCTACCTGGGAAAATAAAATGATGACTCTAATTTCAACTAATTAACTGGAGTTATTGAACACCTGGTGTACTTTAGCATTGTGATAGAATCTACAGCCTTGGAGGGGCCAAGATGACAGAACACCATGGAAGTTGTTGAAATACAGCCAGAAATACAGCCAGATCAACACTAAACCATCCTGCACACCTCGAAAACTGATATGAGGATTAACACAACAATCTGCACAACCTGAACCACAGAACTCAGCAGGTACACGGCGCAGAGAGGTGAACTAGGGGAGAGAGAAGCTGTGGAGGGCAGGAAGCTGTTTTTGCTTGAGGAGAGAGGACAGGGACAGGGGGAGAGTACAGGAAAGCACTTCCCCCTGCCCCTTGCAGAAAGCAGCTGGAGAGAAAAGAAAGAGTACACAAGGAACTGAACAAAAAAGGGAGAAAGGAGAATGGAGAGGGTTGAAATTCCATTAAGACTCTATAAACAGTGGGAGTGCAGAGTCTGAAACTCTGCAGCTCAATACCTGGCAGTGCTCTGGTGGGAAGGGTGAATCTCCAGGAGCAGAGAGTGAGGTGTGATGGGTCCAAGGGCCACAGACAGAGAGAGACCATTCCCCTGCTGGAAGGACATTTGGTAGAGGCTGTGTGGCCTCCCAAAGGTCACAACGGACCCTGGAGAACAACCACATTGGCTGGTGCTGGAACAAGGACTTTAAATGCGAAGTCTGGTGCCAGATGTGTGTTGTGATTTTCCATAATCCCTGAAACACTCCTGCTACATGATTGGGTGAAGATTTTCTGGGGTGGGCTCCCTCTGTGCATCAGCAGCACATGGTCCCTCCAACGTTCCTGGGTACGGCCGGCACCCGGCCATTGCTCGGTGAGACCCTCAACCAGAAGATACGAGTGGGTCAAAGCTGCAGTTCCTCAGAAGTGAGGGGTCAGGAAACACAGCCGCATCTTAGATAAAACTCAGGAGGGAGGTGCTACCTGGCAAACTGATGACAAACAGTTTAAAAGTGGGGAGTGGACAGAACCCAGAGACAAAGAAGCCTGCATGACTGGTGGTTGGAGAAGCACAGAGTTCCAATCCTAGAGACTAGGAACCTGGGTGACTCCTTTTTCACCACTCCCGCGCATGTGCATACACACCTACAGACGCCACAAAATCCACCTTAGTAAACTAAGCAGCGCCATCTAGTGGAGAACAGAGCCGTTACACTAAGCCCCACCCAACTGGGCCAACCTCGCTCTTCAGGAACAACACAAGTCTGTCCACCTGCTTAGTTTACAGACTATAAAGTGCTTCATAGTTTGACTTCTAGGGAAAAACGATGTAATTTCAATTGTATTTCAGTCTGTTTGCTGGTCCATCTACTCAGTTTTTTTTCTTTTTCTTATTTTTGAATACAGAAAGAGAAAATATTTGTTTTTATTTTCCATTTGTATTAAAATATTTTTCTTTAATTTTTTCTACTATATTTTTTACTTTTCTGCGAATTTTTCAAATTCTATTTTACTTCCATTATTTCATTTTATTCTATTTCATTGTATTCATTTTTTTCAAATTTTCAAACATTTTCATTTTTTTTTCTTTTTCTTATCTTTCCCTTTTTTTCTCTTATCTATCAAGCTCCTTTCAACAACCAGACCAAAACACACCTAGGATCTAGTGTCCTTTATTTGACTTTTTTGTCTTGTTTTTAATATTTTAGTTTTAATTTTTCTTTTACCTTATTAACTACTTTTCTTCCTTCAAAGGACAAAATGCAGGAATTCACACCATAAGAAAGAACAGGAAGAAATGACAGCCAGGAACTTAACACAGATACAAGCAAGATGTCTGAATCAGAATTTAGAATCATGATAATAAGAATACTAGCTGGAGTTGAAAATGGATTAGAATCCCCTTTTGCGGAGATAAAAAAAAGTAAAAGCCAGGATGAAATAAAAAATGCTATAACTGAGCTGCAATCTTTAATGGCAGCCATGGCGGCAAACAAGGATGAAGCAAAGCAGTGAATCAATGATATAGAGGACAAAATTATGGAGAGCAATGCAGCAGAAAAAAGAAGGAGACTAAGGCAAAAGAGCATGATTTAAAAATCAGAGAAATCAGTGACTCATTAAAAAGGAACATCAGAATCATAGGGGTCCCAGAAGATGAAGAGAAAGAAAAAGGGGTACAAGGGTATTGTGAGCAAATCATAGCAGAAAACTCTCATAAACTGGGGAAAGATACAGACATCAAAATCCAGAAAGCACAGAGGACTGCCAGTAGATTTAACAAAACCCAACCATCGACAAGGCATATCATAGTCAAATTCAGAAAATACTCAGGCAAGGAAAGATTCATGAAAGCAGCAAGGGAAAAAAAGTCCTTCACCTACAAGGGAAGACAGACAAGGTTAGCTACAGACCTATCCACAGAAACTTGGCAGGCCAGAGTGGCAGGATATATTCAATGTGCTGAATTGGAAAAATATACAGCCAACAATTCGTATCCAGCAAGGCTGTCATTGAAAAAGAAGGAAAGATAAAAAGTTTCCCAGACAAACAAATATTAAAGGAGTTCATGACCACTAAATCAGCCCTGCAAGAAATTTTAACGGGGGCTGTCTGAGGGGAGAGAAGACAGGAAAAAAAAAAAAAAAAAAGCAGCAAAGACTAAAATTAGGTCCAGAGAACACCACCAGAAAGTTCAACTCTACAGGCAACAAAATGTCAATAAATTCATATCATTCAGTACTCACTCTAAACATCAATGGACTAGGGGCGCCTGGGTGGCTCAGTTGGTTAAGCATCTGAATTCGGCTCAGGTTATGATCTCGTAGTTCATGAGTTCGAGCCCCGCATCAGGCTCTGTGCACAGCTTGGAGCCTGGAGCCTGGAGCCTGCTTTGGATTCTCTGTCTCCCTCTCTCTGCTTTTCCCCTGCTTGCACTCTGTCTTTGTCTCTCTCTCAAAAATAAATAAACATTAAAAAAAAAAAAACTTTTAAAAATCAATGGACTAAATGCTCCAATCAAAAGACACAGGGTAACAGAATGGATAAGAAAACAAGATCCATCTATATGCTGTTTACAAACGACCCACTTTAGACCTAAAGACACCTACAGATTGAAAATAAGGGGATGGAGAACCATCTATCATGCTAACGGTCGCCAAAAGAAAGCCGGAGTGCCCATACTTGTATCAGACAATCTAGACTTTAAAATAAAGACTGTAACAAGAGATGAAGAAGGGCATTATATCATAATTAAGGGGTCTATCCACCAAGAAGACCTAACAATTGTAAAAATTTATGCTCCAAATGTGAAAGAACCCAAATATACAAATCAATTACTCACAAACATAAGGAAACTCATTGATAATAATACCATAATAGTAGAGGACTTCAACAACTCACTTACAGCAATGGACAGATCATCTAAACAGAAAATCAGGAAATAATGGCTTTGAATGACACACTGGACCGGATGGACTTAACAGATATATTCAGAACAATTCATCCTAAAGCAACAGAATCACATTCTTCTCCAGTGCACATGGAAAGTTCCCCAGAATAGATCACATACGGGGACCAAATCAGCCCTCAGCAAGTACAAAAAGATCAAGATCATACCATGCGTATTTTCAGACCACAATGCTATTAAACTCAAAATCAACCACAAGAAAAAATGTGGAAAGATAACAAATACTTGGAGAATAAACCATCCTACTAAAGAATGAATGGGCTAACCAAGAAGTTAAAGAGGAAATTAAAAAGTACATGCGAGCTAATGCAAATGATAACAGCACAGCCCAAAACCTACGGAAGGCAGCAAAGGCAGTCATAAGAGGAAAGTATATAGCAATCTAGGCCTTCCTAAAGAAGGAACAAAGGTCTCAGATACACAACCTAATCTCACACCTTAAATAGCTGGAAAAAGAACAGTAAATAAAATCCAAAACCAGCAGAAGACAGGGAATAATAAAGATTAGAACAGAAATCAACACTATCAAAATCAAAAAACAAACAAACAAACAACAATAACAGCAAAAAAAAAAAAAAAAAGTAGAACATATCAATGAAACCAGAAGCTGGTTCTTTGAAGGAATTAACAAAATTGATGAATCCCTAGCCAGTTTGATCAAAAAAGAAAAAGGAAAGGCCCCAATTAAATAAAATCAAGAATGAAAGCAGAGAGATCACAACCAACACAGCAGAAATACAAACAATAATAAGAGAATATCATGAACAATTATACCCCAATAAAATGGGCAATCTGGAAGAAATGGACAAATTCCTAGAAACATATAAACTACTAAAACTGAAATAGGAAGAAATAGAAAATTTGAACAGAGCCATAACGTAAAGAAATAAATTATTAATCAAAATCTCCCAAAAAACAAGAGTCCAGGGCCAGATGACTTTCCAGGGGAATTCTACCAAACATATAAAGAAGAGTTAACACCTATTCTCTCGAAGCTGTTCCAAAAAATAGAAATGGAAGGAAAACTTGCAAACATCTTCTATGAAGCCAGCATTACCTTGATTCCAAAACCAGACAGAGGCCCCACTTAAAAGGAGAACTATAGACCAATATCCCTGATGAACATGGATACAAAAATCCTCAAAAAGATACTAGCCAACCGGATCCAACAATACATTAAAAAAATTATTCACCATGACCAAGTGGGGATTTATACCTGGGATGCAGGGCTGGTTCAATATCTGCAAACTAATCAATGTGATACATCACATCAATAAAAGAAAGGACAAGAACCACACGATCCTCACAATAGATGCAGAGAAAGACTTTGACAAAATACAGCATCCTTTCTTGATAAAAACCCTCAAGAAAGTAGGGATAGAAGGATCATACCTTAAGATCATAAAAGCCATATATGAAAGGCACACCGCTAATTTAATCCTCAATGGGAAAAAACTGAGAGCTTCCCCCCAAGGTCAGGAACAAGACAGGGATGTCCACTCTCAACACTATTATTCAACATAGTACTGGAAGTCTTAGCCTCAGCAATCAGACAACACAAAGAAACTAAAGACATTCAAATCAGCCAGGAGGAGGTCAAACTTTCACTCTTTGCAGATGACATGATTTTCTACATGGAAAACCCAAAAGATTCCACCAAAAAACTGCTAGAACTGATCCATGAGTTCAGCAAAGTCACAGGATATAAAATGAATGCACAGAAATAGGCTGCATTCCTATACACCAATAATGAAGCAACAGAATGGGGAAGTCAAGGAATTGATCCCATTTACAATCGCACCAAAACCCATAAAATACTTAGGAGTAAATATAACCGAAGAGTTGAAAAATCTATACACTGAAAAGTATAGAAAGCTCATGAAAGAAACTGGAGAAGACACAAAAAATGGAAAATATATCCCACACTCCTGGATAGGAAGAACAAATATTGTTAAAATGTCAATACTACCCAAAGTAATCTACATATTCAATGCAATACCTATCAAAATATTACCAGTATTCTTCACAGAGCTAGAGAAAAGAATCCTAAAATTTGTATGGAACCAGAAAAGACCCCGAATAGCCAAAGCAATCTTGAAAAAGAAAACCAAAGCTGGAGGTATCACAATCCCAGACTTCAAGATGTATTACAAAGTTGTAATCATCAAGACAGTATGGTAATGGCACAAAAACAGACATCAGATCAATGGAACAGAATAGAGAACCCAGAAATGGACCCACAAACCTATGGCCAACTAATCATTGACAAAGCAGGAAAGAATACCCAACATAATAGACAGTCTCTTCAGCAAGTGGTACTGGGAAAACTGGACAGCAACATGCAGAAAAATGAACCTGGACCACTTTCTTACACCATGCACAAAAATAAACTCAAAATGGATGAAAGACCTAAATGCAAGACAGGAAGCCATCAAAATCCTAGAGGAGAAAGCAGGCAAAAACCTCTTTGACCTCAGTCACAGCAACTTTTTACTCAACACGTCTCCGAAGGCAAGGGAAACAAAAGCAAAAATGAACTATTGGGATCTCATCAAAATAAAAAGCTTCTGCACAGTGAAAGAAACAATCAGCAAAAAAAGGCAACCGACGGAATGGGAGAAGATATTTGCAAATGACATATCAGATAAAGGGTTAGTAACCAAAATCTATAAAGAACTTATCAAACTCAACACCCAAAAAAACAAATAAACCAGTGAAGAAATGGGCAAAAGACATGGATAGACACTTCTCCAAAGAAGACATCCAGATGGCCAACGGACACATGAAAAAATGCTCAACATCACTCATCGTCAGGGAAACACAAATCAAAACCACAATGAGATACCACCTGACACCTGTCAGATGGCTAACATTAACAACACAAGCAACAACAGATGTCGGCCAGGATGAAGAGAAAGAGGATCTCTTTTGCACTTCTGGTGGGAATGCAAACTGGTGCAGCCACTCTGGAAAACAGTATGGAGATTCCTCAAAAATTTAAAAATACCCTACAACCCTGCAATTGCACTACTAGGTATTTATCCAAGGAATACACATATGCTGCTTCGAAGGGGCACATGCACCCCAATGTTTATAGCAGCACTATCAACAATAGCCAACATTTGGAAAAAGCCCAAATGACCACTGACTGATGAATGGATAAAGAAGATGCGGTGTGTATATATATATATGTGTGTGTGTGTGTGTGTGTGTGTGTGTGTGTGTGTGTGTGTGTATACACACACACACACACACACATTACTTGGCAATCAAAAAGAATGAAATCTTGCCATTTGCAACTACATGGATGGAACTAGAGGGTATTATGCTAAGCGATATTAGTCAGTCAGAGAAAGACAAATAAGCCTTCACTCATATGAAGACTTTCAGATACAAAACAGATGAACACAGGGGAAGAGAAGCAAAAACAATATAAAAACAGGGAGGGGGACAAAACATAAGAGATTCTTAAATATAGAGAAAAAAACAGAGTTGCTGGAGGGGTTTTGGAGGGGGGGATAGGCTGATTGGGTAAGGGGCATTAAGGAATCTACTCCTGAGATCATTGTTGCACTATATGCTAACTAACTTGGATGTAAATTAAATAAATAAATTATTAATAAAACATGAAAAAAAAAAAAAGAATCTACAACCTCAAGGAGCCCATCCATGTTCTAGTGTATTGATAGATATGATCATTAGAGAGAAATGAAAGAAAGCACATCATTTTTTGGTAGAATTTCATTATATAGCCTACAGAATAAATGTTCAATAAGAGTTTAAAGAATTTGGTGGAAGAGCGTTGGAATAATGAAACCATATAACATGAGGAAACTATATAAAAAATTTAGTATTCATATTGCTAATCAATAATGTCATATGGATTGTCTACTCTTAAAAGTAAATCAATACTAACTTTCAAAAATGCAATTCAGCAATTCATTAATTATTCTTTACAAATTGCACCAAACAGTTGACCACTGATCTCTTATGGTTTCCTTAAATCAATGCAAAGGACACATCAAATGTAAAATGCTCCTTGTTTCCAAGCTTACTAAAAATAATTGCTGCTAATGGGGTACAATTTAAATGCATATGAATAAAAACATTTTAAGAGGTGACACCTGTTATTAACTTGTAAAGTGGCTTGAAAGAATCACTTAAAACTAGGCAATGTTCAGATGGACACTTTCAAGGTTAGCAAATCAAAACTGAAAAAAAAAAAAAAAACAACAACAGAGAATTAAAGAAAAGGTAGAAGGAAATTAAATTCTATGTTCAGATTTTTATTTCTTTAGAAATGTTTCTGATTCTGGCATAACCCAAAATACTATTCAAATGCTTGAATATCCGGTTAACCTTGATGCCTTTAAACCCTATGTGAAATGTTGGATCTACAGGTTAGCCTTCACAACTCAGCTGTTGTTCTGCTCCGCCTGGTACAATATTGACTTTTATAGAAAGCTTTGTAAATATCAACATTTTTGTACCTAACCTCAAGCTGAAGCAGCACAGCAAATGCAGCCTGTCAACAAACATGCAATGCCACTCTAAAAGGATCTTGACAGAATTTAATTAGAAAGTTAAATAAGCAAGGAGAGGATACATTGATGGAAAAGGAAAACACAAGAAAGAAGTGAAGAATGGCATTGCGAAAATAAAGACATTAAGAAAATAAAAAGGTAATACTTGGATACTTTCAAGCTGGTAGAATAATAAGGAACTTGAAAATGTCCGTGAAAGAAGCCATGAAGTTATTGGAAGATAGGATTAAATTTTGTTTTTGTTTTAGACCATACTAACTAAACTTGTTTATCCTGATAGACTTTCCTTACCACATTGAGCTTATGTTGATAAGCATGGTACAAAATATGATATAAAGTCCTTCATGAAAACAGCAAATTGAAGGAATATACACTGCATTGTCTTTTCCAGAACCAATTCAATGCAAGCAAAACCTGAAAGATCAGAATGAAT
Organism: Leopardus geoffroyi; assembly: GCF_018350155.1. Lineage (NCBI taxonomy): Eukaryota > Metazoa > Chordata > Mammalia > Carnivora > Felidae > Leopardus > Leopardus geoffroyi. The sequence continues at coordinate 59,719,652 of NC_059328.1, forward strand.
AGAATTAAAATGTGTTATTCCAATTCAGAATTCTTAGAAAGCATACGATTTATTTTTGTTATAGTGTTGCATAGTGAACCTAGTGCCACAAATTTATAGTTTGTTTACATGAGTCATTTTTCATGTAGTAAGGGAGAGATTAATGAATAAATAAATGATTTAGAGATTAATGGGTAAAAAGAAAGAATGCTTTCCTCCCATTTGTGTGTGTGTGTGTGTGTGTGTGTGTGTGTGATCAGCATGCCATCGTAGTTGAGGAGGAAAGAAGTTTAGAAAAATAGATGTCTTAGTTCCACTGCTATAACTAATACCATACACAATGTGGCTTAAACAACAGAAACTTCTTTCTCACCATTCTAGAGGTTAAGAAGTCTGCGATAAGGGTGCTAGTATGGTCAGCTTCTGGGGAGAGCTTTCTTTCTGGTTTGCAGACAGCCATCTTGGCTGTGTTCTCACATGGCAGAGAGAAGGAGGAAGCAAGCTCTCCTCTGTCTCACCTTAGAATTGCACTGGTCTCACAATAAGGCCTTCACTTTCATGGCTTAATGATCCTCCAAAGGTCCCATTTCCACATGCCACCACATTAGGGAAAAGCATTTCAATATATGGGTTTTGGTGGGGCGGGGGACACAAACATTTAGTCCACAGCAATAGGAGTAAACGAACTTCCTATAACCAACAACTACTCTAAGCTACAATTTTATCTTTCTCTTTTCTTTTCCTTTCACCCAATTCATTATATGTATATAAATTATGTGTGTGTGTGTGTGTGTGTGTGTGCGCATATGTATATATACAAAATAAAAAAGTCAAACACTAAAATATATGCATAACTCTAAGCTATATATACAAACCCTAATTGAGGAAATACTTATTTGATATTAAAAGTAAATTTCATCTATATATTCTTTATCCTTATAAATTATACTTATTAAATAATATGGTAAAATATAAAAGCTGTTAATATATTTTTTAAATTTTTTTATGTTTATTTACTCTTGAAGGAGAGAGAACGTGAGTGGGGGGGGGCAGAGAGAGAGGGAGACACAGAATTTGAAGCAGGCTCTGAGCTGTCAGCACAGAGCCTGATGCAGGGCTTGAACTCATGATCTGTGAGATCATGACCTGAGTGAAGCCGGTTGCCCAACTGACTGAACCACGCAAGCACCCTAAAATTGTTATTATTTTTAATTAAGCCTTTATATTTTATAATTAAACATATCTAGATTTGTATTCATTTGAAATTTATGAAATATTGTTTAAAAGCTTGGAAAAGAATTGCTTTAAAGAATTTTAGTTGAGTTATAATAAATACATGGTTATAATAAATATGTTTATTTTTTTATAAATTCAGCTTCCTTATTTCCTTTACTTAAGTACTAAGTTGATCTTCTGTAACATGTTCCAAATGACTTCAATATTTCAAATATTCAGCAGCAGGCAATCATGCAGAGATTCAGGAAAGAACATTTAGCAAAAGAACCACTTAGGAAAATTAACAATATAATCACCTATATTTTGATTCAATTTATCTTTTAATTCCCATGTGTTAGTAATACAAATAGTAATTATCAAATATACCTTTCAGTGGCCAACCTTTTCCAATAAAAGTTTACTCATTTGTCAAGTACTTTTTTTTTAACCAAAAAGTAACAAAGGCTTAAATTCTTACGAAAAGAAAAATTTATGAGAGACTACTAGGTTTGTCATTGCTACATCTGTCATTTAATCGTGGCATGTATTTAATTTCAGACCTTCTTCAGTGTAACTCACATATATTTGAAATAAAATATGCAAATAAATTCAGTCTCTGGAGAAGGGTAAATTCAACCATGAAGCAGAAGAGATTTCCATTTTCCTAATGTACTGTGGCACTTCTGTGTGTCCACTTACATTAGTCTATGAGAGTGTCTCCAGCTCTGGCAGCCCCAAGAATGTGTTAAAAAGACATGGTAAATTCAGAGTTCTGAGAGTAAATAAACCTGGTGTAAAAGAGGACTTCCAGACCACATAGGTAGAGTAGAAACATTCCATGCATTTTAAATGCCTATAATCATGATTCTCCACCACAAAATGTAATATATGTTCTATCAGAATAATTATTTTCCTCTATACTTATTAATGCCACAAAATAAAGTGTCCTTCTCACCTTCTCTCCTGGTCAGTACCCAGCCTAATGCTAAGGGTTGGGGAAGGAAGGGCTCCGTTCAGGTACATTTTGAGTTTTAACATTAAGCACCCAGTAATTAGTCAATAACCTACCTGCATAATGTGATGAGGGAAAAACTGACAAATCAGAAGAAAAGTGTTTCCAAAAGTCCCAGTGAAAAATAATACCAGCAAACCAAATGTGGAGGTGAATCTCCATTTCTAAAGTATTGTCATGGCTTACCGCGTTAAAAACTGTAAAACAATATGGTGGCTTGCAAAGACAAGGTTAGAATGACTTTAACAAGTCCCTTTGAGCCAATATCAAATAGTCTCTGCAGCATCCTTACCTTCCCTACAAAGCACAGTGGGGAGAAGTACATTGTCAAGCACTTTTTTATAAGAGTGTAAAGTGAAAGATCAAGGTCAAACTTAGCGATGCAAATTTTTGTTTGTTTTTGTATGTTTTAATAAGCCTACATTTCTCCAGATGTTTCCTTACTGTTAGGCCTTATTCTTTTCCTTTCAAAGGTCAAAAATCTCCTTATAAAAATAAATCATTTCTTCCTTTCATGATAAAGGAAAATAAACATTAATATTGGGACAATTTAAAAATAAAAAAGGAAAGGATGTCATTTAATCCCGGGTTTACCACAGAATAAAATGTGCTGAGAGGAATTTACTTGTAATTGTAAATGTCTTTAGGTTCCCTGCAAATGACCATTTCTTTCATAACTTCTCATATATTTCTCCCAGTTTGGAGTTCTTTTGAAATTAGCATCCCAGGGTAAATTCAGACATTCAACCCTTTTAAAACATTTTTTTTTCTCCTTCTAAGTTCAAAGGATACTGAAAAGAAAGAAAGAAAGAAAGAAAGAAAGAAAGAAAGAAAGAAAGAAAGAAAGAAAAGTTTCTCTATTTCTGTCTAACCTGACCAATTGCCTAGGTCAAGCTCACTGTGAGCTCAGTTGATTGGTAGAAGGAGACACCAGAGGTGTTCCTGAAGAAGGTCATTCTCTAGGCCAGCTAAGACTTTTTTTTCTGCTTTTGCTATGCTATGTTACCCATTGAGCTATGGCTACTAGTTAAAAAAATGCATGTAAGATATGAAGTACTGCAGACGGTACAAAAAGAATAGAGAAGCAAAGCTACAGCTGCCTATATGTAGATGAACAATTAATGTTAAAAAAAAACATTTACTATAATTTTCTTCTGTTCAAAAACTACATGTTTTAAATTGAGAAGCTTAAAGAAAATCTGATTAAATTCTACAAAGCATACTCTTAGGATAAAGCCATTTTCTATTTCTATCATTTATTAATAATGTTAGCTATTTCTTCACAAGTACATTAATAGCTTACCAAAGGCCTGACGCGTATTTTCTTTGTTTCTCATGAAACGATGTCAAGTGAGCTGTCTTAGGTATATAAGAATACAGGGACTGGTTCTGGACTATAAAGAACTACAGGGGCAGCTGAGTGGCTCAGTCAGTGAGGCATCCCACGGGTCATGATCTCACCTCTCCTGAGTTCCAACCTTGCATCAGGCCCTGTGCTGATAGCTCAAAGCCTAGAGCCTGCCTCAGATTCTGTGTCTCCCTCCTTCTCTGCCCTTCTCCTGCTCATGCTTTGTCTCTTTCTCTCAAGAATAAATAAACATTAAAAGAATTTTTTAAAAAGAAGAACTAGAAGAAATATAATGAAATCCTGAATTTAAATAAAGTAAGTTTATGGGTTGCTTGAATAAATACTTGTTTGTTTATTTTCCTCTGGAATTTTTACTTAAAGAACATTAATATCACTTTTGTTATGATGAGGAAATAATAATATATGATGTGTGTATACACAACTCATTGGTGCTTCTTATAGGTGTCAATAATTATTATCTATATTTTTATAGAATGGCAAATTGAGTTTAGTGGACACGATGTACCCAAGGCCACATAGTTAATAAATAGATTAATCAAAGAAGGGTTAAAAATGTCCTTTCAGGAGCCCCAATCTAGATTTCTACTCCTATGGAACCTCTCTCATCACTGCTAATAAATAAATCTTTTTTCTTAAAACTCTAATAAAATGCTTGCAGTTTCTCGTTTGTGATCTACTAGTTAGTATGCATCATGACATTTTTCGCAGTCTACATTATAGCTTCCTATACATAAATCTTAGGATACAGAGCAAGTTGTTTTACTTACTCTACCTAGCTGAAATTTCTCATCTGCAAATGGGAATATGAATGGTATCTACCTCAAGTTGATCTGTGTTAAGTATTAAGAGACAGTCTATGTAAACACTTACTATATGCCCTGATGCACAGCAAATGCTCACACATTTCAAATATTATTATTATGAATTTTCATAACCATCTTTGACAGCAAACTCACTAAAACTTGAGCGTTGCCCCATGGAATGCCCTTTGTACAACACTTTGTACAGTCCCATGATTTCTCCTAAATACCATCTTCAGTAGAATTGCATATAGTATCTGTTAAATGCACACTCCTGGGTTATACCGCAGATGTTTCAGAAAACCTCTCCAGAAATTACTTTAGTGAAAACAGGGAAGTCAAACATACCTGCATTAAAATATGGTCCTAGCACATATCACCACTAAGAATCACTAAGCCTATCTGAACTATTTCTCATCTGAAGAAACGAAAGGAAAGAAGGAAGAAAGGACAAATGGAGTGTTAATAAGAAGGAAGGAAGGAAGGACAAATGGAGTAGTGTTAATAATATCAACCTCACAGAATTGTAATATTGATTAAATGATATTTTTGTAAGAATATTTTATGCAATCATACTGTCATGTAGCAGGTGACCAACAAAGCTAATAGTTCCCTTTATCTTCCATAACAGGAATAACCAGAACTCAAATCTAAGGAGTTTCCTTTACTGTCAACTCCAGAAACTGGCCTGGAGATTCCCCAAACCATTCTGTCTTCCTCTACATTTCAGGGACAGTTCCTTTTCTAAGTTCTCCCAATCTTTGTGAAGGTTAGCATATGGATCCTTATATCATAATCTAATTTTGATTTCATTTAAATCCAAAATTAGCATAGATTCCTCAACTTATGTTTTTCTTCCTTCTTTTTTTAATCATTCTACTTTTAACTACAGGGATTTTGTTTGTTTATAAAAAGCACAATCTCAAGTTAAAAATATTCTTTGGACAAAGTAGTCCTGAGAGACCCTACTCTCATCTATCCACATACAAGCATCTTCATGCATAGGGCAGGAAATATTCTGTGACAGTAACCTAAGGGATTATCCACTCAGGACTTCCACATTTGTCTCCCTACATCTCTACATATTCACTCCTTTTGTATCTAACTGGCCATTCTAGACTGAACTAGTCAATAACAGGAGCCATGTGTTATTCGCATCTTTAACCTCAATACCTGGCAACACAGGTGTATCATGGACATTTATGTTCTCAAAGAATGAATGAAATCCAGGTAGATATTAGTAACTTTGGGGTCAGACAGTGATTGTAGGCTGCTTAAATCTGGGAAGTGAAAAAAAAATCCTAGCTATTAAAAGCAGAAACTGGAATGCACAATAAAAATAATTCCAGCTGTCAAAAACCTACATGGAGGAAATGACAGGAAAAGAATACACGGGCAACAGAGACAGAAATAATTTGACTGAAAACTAAGTCCCCTCTGCCACTGTCCAGCCAGCTTGTCAGTTTAATTTGCAGTTGGAGAAAAGGAAGGGAGGTGAGTCAAAACAGGTGTTTGTTTTTTTTGTTTTGCTTTGTTTTGTTTGTTTTGTTTTTCTCTTTTTAATGGGAGAAATCAAGTGAAAAAGCAAGGCTTCGCCAGCTGTGAAGAGCTGCTGACACCCGTGGTTGCCACATCCCATGCCTGGGAGATAGGTCAGATGCCGCTAAAGACAGCTGATAAAATGAGGTGAGGATACATGTAGGGGAAAAAGTCAAAATGCTAAATAAAACACAGTGCTAAATAAAACACAGAAGGAAAGGAAAGAACAAACAGTGCCCACAAAACGTCCAACTGCATAATGTCCTTTTTTATCTTTGTTTTTCTAATTAGTACAAAGTCATACTCTTTCTTTTTCCTCCTTCTGTTCACTAAAGAAAATGGGATGAAAATGGATAAAAATGAACACTTGGCCTTATGTGCAGTATTCAACCCTCCATACCTGCCAGGCTCAGCTAAAGCATTGCAATATTCTCCCCTGGCTATTTATATTCTGTGCTTTTTTTTTTCTTCCCTCATTTCCCCACTGGCCCACCCACACTAGAAAGTGGAAAGAAAGGATTTATTCCGACAGCAGAATTGTGTGGCGCTAAGAGGAAACGACTTTGGTCACAACTCTGAGGGGTCATGATGGACAAGCGTAGAAGGTCATGAGCACTTATTTAGTGATGAAAGCCTGGGAGAGGGATAGATGGATGGGAATGGTTTCTTTAAGCATAGGAAGTAATCATGACCACAGTTAGATTTTTTAAGATAATTTAAACCTGATACACATGGCAACTCACAACAATATGTGTACTAGCCTTTACTAGTATCTCTATCCTGAGATCTCTCATTTAAAAGAGGCCCCCAAATAGCATTTCGGTGCAACTGACAATGGAAATTGGAAAGGTGATGCCATAGAAGTTACTGATTTGGGCTAAAGAATAAAGTAACAGTAAAATTAAGTACATATTTAAAACTAATATTCCTTTCAAGTTTTTAGTTTTTTTTGGGGGGGGGGGGCTTTGTTTGTTTGTTTAAATTATTTAATATAGTACCCTCTGCACGATTTTGGTCATGGCAGTGAAGTTCAATTTGGGCAGCATGGGGGCTGATGAACACTCTGAGACTCTACCCAGAAAGGGGGCTGAGAGAGAACATAAGAATTCAAAGGATATTACTGGGCTCAGCATGTCTGAGAAGTTCATTACCAGCAAGTGCCTGAAAAAGACACAGTTGGTATTAGAATAATTCAGAATATCAGTGGGTGAGCTGATATCCTTGGAAAAGGGAAATTTAAGGTTTGAAAGAACCATCTTTCAATGTTATGTAATGGCATTCACATGGGAATACTGACTTAGTAGATCAAACACTCTCAGATACGAGATGGAAAACTTGGAGGGTTCACAAATTCTTAAGGTACATCCAGCTATTGGAAATATTTCTTAATACTTAGTGAGGTTGATCACAAATAGCCACTATGAACAAGATACCAATGAGACGCGTGGAATTAATATACCACAGTATCTACTCTCAGAAAGCTCACATTCTTAGGCACTTAACAGTTTATCAAAATACAGCATGGCCACGGCAAATAATAGAAGTATTATTGTGAAACTGGGGCACGCTTAATGGCATTAAATCCAGTTTTATATTCAGAAGTTAGAGAATATTTCTATAAATAGTGGTGTCTAGGTGGAATCATTAATGATGATTTGTATTTAACTTAGCAATAAGAACAATATACACAAAGGACAGAAAGTGTGCAGGGACCCATAAAAGTCTAAACAGTGAGAGCATAAACTGATGAAGTACATAGTGTGAGCTCTAGTGCTGGGGATGGAGAGTGGGCATGTGCAAGGCTGTGGAGAGTCTTGTGCTGTATCAAAGAGCTGGGAGCTTTCCAGAAAGCAAAGGGAAGTCAGCTTTTTAATAAAGTGCATCCTTTTGATGCAATGTGAAAAGTATATTTTCCAAACTGCACATAGGCAGACAAGTTAGAATAAATATAACACAAGTTGAAGATAGTATTCGAGATTCCAAGGCTTAAATTTCAAATTTATATATAACTAGTTACTCTTTTCAATAGCCTGGTTTTATATTCAACTATGTAAGTAATCTATTTTTTTTTTTGGAGGGCAAAATAAAAGTCATCTTAATACTTCTTAGGTTTATAATTATTTCTTAAAAAAATAGACACTTTTGAAATCTACATAGAATTGTGACAGTAAATAATGTCAAGCACTATAATGTAATACTTTGGCTAACATAAAGTAACTACAAGTAAATAGATATCTCTTATTAATAACAGTTATTAATAACAGAAGGTATGAATTAAATATTATGCTCTGGTGATTATGGGCACTTCTAGAATGAAAAGACTAATTTTGGTACAGTTGGAAATTTTATTCTTAAAATTCTGGTTATCAGACTGTCATGTTCATGAAAAAGTTTTTTAAACTTTCATTATTCTGACATTTGACATTTTGCATTTAACTTTTTTTATACTTCAAGCAGTTGAAAACCTAAGTAATATTAATTTTACATGAATTATGATTAATAGGTAGGTGTTTACTTAAGAAATAATTTAAGAAAGTGTGTGGGAAGAACACTAGTCCCAAGAGATGTTCTCTGGGAGAAAAAAAAAAGAAAGAAAGAAAGAAAGAAAAGTGGCTCCCTAGTTAATTAAATTTGGGAACTGTAGAATTTTTAAAGATTCACAATGCACATTAGCATCTTAAAAGCTCTGAGGACCTCTGAAGGAAGAAAAAAAAAAAGCTGTTCATCTTTTTTTATGCAACATTTCCAAAATACATTTAATCATAAAACTTTTTACATTTTAAAGTGGTACCTATTAACATTATTATCTCCGTACTATTATTTAGAGTACTATTATTATAAAGAGTACTGCTTACTCTTTGCCAAGAATGCTGCAGTACAAACAGTATCTTAGTTAATAATATTGTGATTTAGGGGTTATGATACCTTTTCTGATATGAGGAACCCAAGGCCTATAAGTGGAGCTGGCTTGAGGTCCCATAAGTGTTAAGTGGCAGAACAGGGATTAAAACCAGGACTTTGAGTTCTACAAACTATATACTTAGGCATTATGTAATACTACTTTACTTACAAAGAATTTCTGTGTTTAGACTCACTTAAAAAATGCTTTCTGGGGGGGCGCCTGGGTGGCTCAGTCGGTTGAGCATCCGACTTCAGCTCAGGTCATGATCTCTTGCGGTTTGTGAGTTCGAGCCCTGCATCGGACTCTGTGCAGACATCTCAGAGCCTGGAGCCTGCTTCGGATTCTGTGTCCCCCTCTCTCTTCACCCCACCCCTGCTTGTGCTCTGTCTCCCTCTGTCTTTCAAAAATGAATAAACAAGATTTAATAAAATAAAAATTAAAAAAATTAAAAAATGCTTTCTGGGATGCTTGATGTAACATTTCCCAGTTACATTATTATTATTACTACTACTAGCCTCAATTTAAAATTCAGGTTAATGTTTTTATATTCCAGTACATGGCAAAATATGTAAAGGTTATTTAAATATTTATGGAACCTTTAAAACAGTAACTTTTCATCATATTAACAATGTTATATTTATATGCTAAGATTTAATTAAATAATATGTTCAAGTAATAATTCCCAGCTTATGAATACAATATTAACATATTATATTCTCATTAAATCAGTGCAGATATTGGGGTTTTAAAGGCAGCTCTTCATTGAATTGACACACCCATCAAGCCAGAAATACTTGCTACTTATTTATCCACTACAACAAAAGAAGTTTCCTTTGTAACAATTGTTCATACCTCTTTAGTATGAGCAGGAAAGTGACAATAAAGAGTTCTCTGAAATATGCCAAATGAAGGGATTCTTCCATAAAGCAGTACACGAAACGTTCAGGCATTTGGTTGTCATTAAAAGTATATTACAGGGTATTTTCCAAGGATCTATTTTAAGAAACGCAAATAAGACCATGTTCTATACAACGTTACAGCTAACACCTTATTTGTTCCAATTATTGTTAACATCCAGGTAACATATTTCAGAAAGGCACACTATTATGAGTTAAAACAGAAAACAGAATTTTAAAAAATTCAATACTTCAGGAAAAAAAAAAGCCTTCCTGAATTTGAAAGGGCTTACAACTGTTGTGATGTTTTTATAAGCATAATTAAAAGTAGTTACTCAGTTTTGCCCTATATTTTTGTTTTTTATTTAAAGTATTTAGTGTGGCATTCTATCTTTTTCTAAAACAAACGCATTGATGTATTAAAATTTTGCAGCCACAAAAGCACATTTTATTGTACTGTGAGCTTGAGTATCTACACTATTCTACTAAAGTTGTTATGCGGACAGAATAGTTAACCTATAAGTCATTTAAAAGTTCCTTCATTAGATTTTTAGCATGGATAAAGTGGCCATTACTATTTTTTAGGTAATTTGCTAGTAACTCTCGTGTCCATGACCAAAATAATGTCAAAGAATATCACAGTAAAAATAGGCCTCCAAAGTTATCTAGTCAATTCTAAACATGAATACAAATCCAGGCTGACATTTTATTTGGTCCAAAAAGAAATGAGAAGCGCAAGAATAGTGCCGTAACTTTTATATAAAGTTAAATTTTCTCAATTTAAGAAATTGTCCTTCATTCTGAGATCATGTCATCGTACATTTTTGTGTTTCAACGTCCTTATTTATTAAATAAATTTCTTTTTTTTTTTATTTTTTTTTTTTTAATTTTTTTTTTCAACGTTTATTTATTTTTGGGACAGAGAGAGACAGAGCATGAACGGGGGAGGGGCAGAGAGAGAGGGAGACACAGAATCCGAAACAGGCTCCAGGCTCTGAGCCATCAGCCCAGAGCCCGACGCGGGGCTCGAACTCACGGACCGCGAGATCGTGACCTGGCTGAAGTCGGACGCTTAACCGACTGCGCCACCCAGGCGCCCCAAATAAATTTCTTATATCACTGATCAGTTTGAATATTAGTTCCAATCTTAAAATAACCCGGACTGACCAACAATAACCCAAACTGACCTAAATAAGATGAACAGGGAATTAAATGAAAAGTAATTAATGTAATGTGCAAGGAAGAGAACTGCTAGAAGAAATTAACACTTGTTACCTACCATCCTTTACAAAGCATTTCTAATGTAATCATTCAAAAAGACCTGTGAAATATAAATTGTGTTCCTATTTTACAGAGAAACAGGATTAGAGTTAATTCTTCTAAGGTGGTGCAATTGTGACAGAACCTATTTTGAAATTCAGGCCCGTATGCTTCTGGAGCCCACACTCTATCTCCTACACTCATCTGCCTCCAAGAATAAAAAGGACCAGGAAAAGATCCAAGAAAACATCGGCAATAATCCGGAAAACTTTTGAAGTTCTTGGAATTCCTACCCTCCACCCCAATACTTACACAATAAAAGTAAGAGGATTAAACCCAAAAATGCTTTCCTCTTAAATGTTGCTTTCATGAACAAGGAAAACACTAATCAGTAAGCCTGGAAGAAGATGTACAGCAATTTAAATCAGCCCACATGCCAAGAGCTCAGGTGTTTGGGTTCATTCTAAGAGCCACCATTCTTCCTTTATCTCAGAGGCAAGGCACATGGTTTACCAATTGTGCTTTATATGTGGTCACTGCAATGCTACACAAATTTTGACCTTTCTATAGATTCTGGGTTGCATCCAGTTAATTACAACCTCTGGTAATTTTTGTCTTATACCTGAGCTACTTATTTATTTGAATTTACTTAGCATCTTTGGAAGGGTTTGAGTCTGATATGCATATGGATTGACTGGATTTTGTTCTAGATTTTTATGACTATAAGTTTTACAGTCATCTTAATTTATTCTATATATTTGATAAAATATATGTATCAAGGGAATATGGTATCCAATGCAACGTAAACACACACATATATATTGTATAATGTATATATCTAGGTGTAATATGCATATAATATACATGTATAAGCCAAAAGGAGTGGGTAGCAGGAATGGGTAGCATGAGTAGATAATTAATTAGAATAAAAACAGACTATGTCAGTTGACATGAGTAGATAATTAATTAGAATAAAAACAGACTATGTCAGTTGACATACAAGAAACTGAATGCTATAGGGGTGCCTGGGTGGCTCAGTTGGTTAAGCATCTGCATCTGACTTCAGCTCAGGTCACGATCTTGTGGTTCGTAGGTTCAAGCCCCACATCGGGTTCTGTGTTGACAGCTCAGAGCCTACTTTGGATTCTGTGTCTCCCTCTCTCTCTGCTCCTCCCCTACTCATGCTCTGTCTGTCTGTCTCTCTCTCTCTCTCAAAAATAATAAACATTAAAAAATAAAAAAAAAGGAAACTGAATGCTATTGAACATCAGAAGAAGGAGAGATTTAGTGAGCGTACCAAGGACAGGGTCTAAGTTCAATTCTATATGCTTCCTTCCAATG